>NW_018391670.1:80445-94609 GCF_900095145.1 Mus pahari
ATGGTAAGCCTTCATTAAGTGGACATTAGCCAAAAAATAAAAATTATAGAATAACAAAGATACAGTCCACAGACCTCATAAAGTTCAGCAAGCTGAAGGGCCCAAGAGAGGACACATCAGTCCAATGTGGGAGGGAGAAGAAAGTAAACACAATGAGGGAGGGAGGGGATGAGAGAGGAAGGGAAGGAGGGAGGGACATGGGAGGGAAAGGGGACAGGAGGAGGTTAATGAGTGGGGAACATGATCTGGTATTGGGTAAGGAAGAAGGGTTGAAGCCTTGAGGGGCAAGAGAAAGAATGGAAACAGGTGACCTGCGGAGGTAGGAAGTTGGGAGAACCCTCCAGAATTCTTTTAATTTCAGCCATGTTTCTTTCCCAGTTATGTTGTTTCTTATAATTCTTTTGCTACCATCAATGCTTGTTGAAGCAATGGTGAATTTAAAATGGATAATCATCTCAGATATACTTAACAACTCTGTGAAATTTCACACTACTTGAGAGTAGTAAAGTTCAAATAGTCTGATAATTGACACCATTTTGAAGTTCTAATGCAGCAATAATGAGCATTATGGTGGCAAGGGTATAAGTTTGTACTTTCCTCCATTGGCAGGTGTAATAGCCACCAGTGACATATGGCATCTATACAGTAGAAAAGGGAGAAGTACTGCAAACATAGAATAACTACCAAACCTCAAATTGGACATTAAAAGAATTGAGATACATTTTAATCAAAAAGCATGAAGAGTTGGGTTGAGATATGAAGATTGTCTTCTGTTGGTTTATTTTCAATATGAAATGAAGGAAATAGATAGAAAAATCCACCAGTGGACCAAGAATTTCATACTAGATAAAGCTGATTGTGAGGACCAAAAGCCAAATTTATCATTTAACCACCAAATCATGTAAAAATTACCTCAATATCAAGAGATAAATAAACCATAACTTACTTTGTTGCATACATATGGTTTTCTTAAAAATAAGATTGCTGACTTAATGTTTATTCCATATGAACTCTGTTAATATGATATATTTTGTAGATTAGTCTCAGTAATTTTTAAAACATCTGCCTTCTTATAAATATTCTAATGATTATCATTTAAAATACTTATAACTTAAAAATGTAAAATTAATATACAAAGAAGATGGTTTAAGAAGCAGAAATTATTATTATAAATTTTTTCTAGGAAAATGCATTCTGACATGAAAAGAATTTACTTTACATTTGTTTGTGAGTTTAATAAAAATAGAATTGGGATGGCAATGTTGTCTTAGATATAATGCAATCATTATTACAAATATCTAGCAAGCATTTTTCTCCAAGTAATTTGTAAACTTTTGCTCACACTCTAATGGCCCTTATTCTTGGAAATATAAACAGGTATAATATTTATATTTTAGTTATAGATAAATATTAGACAACTGCTATACCATATCTATGAGGAGACACCTATAAAACTATTGAAATCACTCTTTGCTCATGGTCAAGAGAATAATTCATCCTGAAATATCGGAGAAAATATATGAAGGTACTGTGTCTTTCATATTTGCTTAAATATTGCTCTTATACATGCACCAAGTTTTTGAAATTCCACCTTAGATCCTATATGACAATTTAGAAACATTGTTCTATACCTGAACTCTATCCCCAGGTGCACAGATCTATACAATAATGTATACATTTAAACCAGTGCTATTTGGGTATCAGTTACTGTACTATCACTAACTTGAACAAAATGAAAAACAATCACTAGATCTATTGACTCATCACAAATAGACTAAATATTTTATGTGTTAATATCTGAAAGGTGGGTGTTGATAAGCCTTGGGAATTATGTTCCCAATATATAAAATTATTCCTTTATAATAGTGAATAAGAAGACACCTCTTGCACTGAGTTAAACCCTCTCTAACATTTGGGGAAAGGAGATCAGTGCATCATCAAAATTCTAGCATTAATCAATATATCACAGCCTCTTCACATCTTCTTGCATCTTGTACTAATACAATTTGACAGATTTTGTGTTTCTTACTGTAAACCTTGTTATAAAAAGTTATTTCTATTTCAGTTGTTATCAGTGACTCAGAGAGGACCCTTAACATCTGTTGATCACAAGGCAAATATAAATGTTGTCTAGGAAGCAATTGACTATGAAAATATAAGAAATAACTTAAAAGTTGTCGGCCAGATTTTATAAGGCTTAAACAAAGACCAAATACTGTTTAGAAATGTATTCAATGGTTTTTTTTTTTTTTTTGAATATTGGTTTTGTAGAGGAAAAAGCTAAGTCTTTGTTTTAATAGAAGGAATGGACACAGAATCATTACTATCATGTCCAATTCAAGTGCTAGAATGAGTCATCAAACACAATGATTTACTTTTTGACTTTCAAAACCTCTGTTTAGAAATTAATGTGTACTAAGTTTTTTTGTTTGTGTCTTTCCTTCTTTGTTTTCTTGCTTGTTGGTTTCTTTTTCCAATAAGCTAGTAGCCATTTATTGTCCTAAATACTGTGCCCATTATTATTGTGTTATTTTATATGTATATGTATATGTATATATATATATATGCATATATATACACATACATACATACATATACACATATACACGTAAAATATATACATATATATACATATACATATACAAAGAAAGAAAAATACTTCAGACCTAATTTGATTATGAATATCTATGCAAAAAATCAATAAGATTATCAGAAACTGAATCAATGTACAAATAAAAAAGAACATTCATATAAATCAAATAGGCATCATTTTGGAGATACATGATGGTTCAATACATGAAAATCCATGAATATAACCCACTATATAAACAAGCTCAAATACATAAAAAAAGTCACATTTGAAAAGAAACATTTGAAAAAAATCCAACACTGCTTCAATATAGAAGTTTAGGAGCAACCAGGAATTCTTCACAAATACCTAACATAATAATGTCAGTATTCAGCAAATCATCTGCCAATATGAAATTCAATGGAGACAAACTTGAAGCAATCCCATTAAAATCAGGAACTAGAAAAGGCTTATCACTCACTCCCTATCTAGTCAATAATGTACTCGAAGCTCTATCTGGAGCTTAGTCAACAAAAGGAGGTCAAAGAGATAAAAATTGGAAAGGAAGAAGTCAAAATATCACTATTTGCAGATGATATGATAATATACTTAAGTGATCCCAAAAAATTCCACCAGAGACCTCCTCCAGCTGATAAACAACTTTAGACGGATCAGTAGCCTTATTTATACAAATGATAAGTGTGATGAGAAAGAAATTAGGAGAACAATACCTTTCAAAATAGCCACAAATAATATAAAATATTTTAGTATAATTGTAACCAAGCAAGTGAAAGACCTGTAAGACAAGAACTTCAACTCCCTGATGAAAGAAATTGAAGAAGACCTGAGAATAATTAAAGATCTTCAAAGCTCAATTATGAGTAGGATTAACATGGTAATGATGGTCATCTTACCAAAAGCAATAAAAGTTTCAATGCAATTGTAATTAATATTCAAAAATAATTCTTTGCAAACAAGGAAACAGCTATTCTCAAACTCATATGGATTAACCACAACAAAACAAACAAACAAACAAACAAACAACAACAGCAACAAAAACAGATTATCCAAAACAGTTACCAACAATAAATGATCTTCTGGGGAAATAACCATCCCCTGACTTCAGTTGTATTATAAAGCAATAGTGATAAAGACTGGATGGTATTGGTACAGAGATAGACAGGTCGATCAATGAAATAAAATTGAAGACACAGACATTAAACCCACACAGAAAAGCCAAATCCATACAGTGAAAAAATAAAGGAATCTTCAACAAATGTTGTTGGTCTAACTGGTGGTCTGCATATAGAAGACTGATAATTGATCTATATCCATCAACTTTCACAAAGCTCAACTCCTCCTGGATAATGGGCCTCAACATAAAACCAGATATAATGATGCTATATAAAGAGAAAGTGGGAAATAACCTTGAACTCATTGGCACAGAGGAAAATATGCTGTAGAGAACATGAATGGTTCTGACTCTAAGATCAACAATTGATGAATAAAACCTCATGAAATAGAAAAGCTTCCTTAAGGCAAATGAGACTGTCAATAGGACAAAACAACATCCTACAAATTCTGAAAGATAAAATATGGAACTTCAAATATGTTTTCATTTTCATTTCCCCAATAACTAAAGAGTTTGACTATTGATTTAAGTGCACCTTTGGCATTCCAAATTCCTCTGTTGAATTTTTCTGTTAAAATGTGTACCCCATTTTATTCAGTTATTTTTTAAACTTTGAGACTGGGGCATTGATATTTGGTTCAGGATGTTGTTTCTTCTATCAATGCCTTCAATGGAATTTTCCACCAGTGGCTCAGGATCTAAGATCCAGGATTGATAAGGACCTCATGGAACTGTTTCTGTATTGCAAAGGACACTGTTAATAGAAAAAATTCATAGCCTATAGATTAGGAAAGGTCTATTACTAGCTTTACATTTGACTGAGTACTATTATTCAAATTATTCAAAGAACCAAAGAAGTTAAACACCAATAATGCAAACAACTCAGTTAAAAATTTTGATCAGACCTAAACACAGAATTGTCAACAGAGAAATTTCTAGTGGCTAAGATACAAAACTCAAGACATAGCATGTATAGGAGAGGATATGGAACAAACAGAATACTTTCTCATTGCTGGTTGGAGAACAAAGTTGTACAAACATTTTGACAATGTATTCGGTGCTTTCTCAGAAATTTGCAAATAGTTCTACCAAAAAATGCAGCTATAACATTTCTAAAGGGTGCTTCAACATCCCTAAATGTCACTCCTTCAAGTATGTTTAAAGTAAATTTGTTCATAAAAACCAGAAACTGTAAACAACCCACATGTCCCTTACCTGAAGAATGGATAGAAAAATGTAATATATCTAACCAATTGAATACTACTAAGCTATTATAAACAAAGACATTATGTACATTGAAGGAAAATGGACACAACTTAAAAATGTCCTGAGTGAGACAAATGAGTTGCAAAAGAACAGGCATGGAATGTACTTATTTATAAGTGGATATTAGCCATAAAATATGGGATATATGCTATACCCTACAATCCCAGAGAGGTAAATAAGAAGGAAAGCAACTGCAATTTGGTAAACAATGTATGAGCTCTAGGAAAGTCCACATCTATGAGATGTAGATACTTCTGTAGAGCCTTCTCTATCAGCTTCAATTCTGTGGGTATATGAGCCAAGAAGAGCTCTTTCATCCAGATATAGAGAAAAAATAGGAATTTCAGAAGCATAATTAGGAGATATTGGCACATGGGGAACAGACTTAAAAAATAAAAACAAAACATAAAACAGACAAACAAACCACACAAAACTTGAGAACAATTAAGATCTAAATAGGAAGAGGAGAAAAAAGAAAACTTTCTAGGTAAGAGTAACAGTAAGACTGGTGAATACAAGGAAACAAGCTTGGTTTGAGGAGGGTATATGCAAAAATGTCAATCCCTTCACATTGTAGAAAATTGGATACAAGAAGAAACTACTGCAAATGTCTGCCAAATGAAGTGATTTAAGATGGTTCCTTCTTAAATCTTCAGGAGACTGAGACAGGGGATTGCCATGGATTTGATGCCAGTCTGATATACATAGAGAGGCCATCTTCGAAAAAGAAAATGAACTGTGTATGGTGGTACACACATTCTTTAACTCTAGAGGCAGGAGGATCTCTATGAGTTTGTATCCAGCCTGGTCTACATTGAAAATTGCAGGACAGCTAGAGCTATACAGAAAAGGAAGGAAGAAAGGAAGGAAGGGAGGGAGGGAGGGAAGGAAGGGGAGGGAGGGGAGGGGGGATGGGAAAGAAAAGGAAGAAAGCAATATCAGAGATATTAACAAAACCTTTTCTATTCTCAATGAGCTGAGGTAACAAGATCCTTATAGGATTGAACTTATGAACGTATTTTCCAATCTTCTCTGTGTCAGAAGCATGAAGTCTGAATTGAGTTACCTGGCACATAACCTCTGTGAAATTGATCAATACTGAGTAGAAATGTGCTGTGTAAATGGAAATTATTACAGCTTACAATGCCAGCATTAGAAATCAGCTTTGTATTTCCAGAAAGCCCTAAAGTTAAATCCATGGGGTATGGACATTGATGGGGCATGAGAACATGGAAATGAAAAACATGTCTGCTGTTGCTATTCAGTCTTAGCAAGATGCCATTGAGGTCAACAAGAAAGACTCAAGATCTTGGTATGGCCTTTAGCTGACCTAGTAAATCCTTAAAATGCTATTTTATTGCCTTTATTATTTCAGACAGACCCACTAGCTTTGTCCCAATGATTCTCATATGCTGGTTGCCTTAGGATAATGTCATGAGAAACTCAATCAAGTAGTGGAAGCCCAAAAGTGTTATTGGAGAGCATAATCTGTGGGAGAAGTGGAGAAAATGGCTCTGGTGCAGCTGACCAAGCTTCATGAACAGTGGACTGAGTCAGTGCAGACTTCCCAGTGTTATAGGAAATACACCCAAAATATACATTCCTGAGGGGATATATTGGAGCATTTAGAGAAGAGTATAGTATTCCTCTACCTGGCCCAGTACTATTTTAAGTGCAAGATCTGGGATGAAACTCCAACTTGTCCTCAAAAATGTGCATTCAATGATAACTGAGAAGAATGTAAGGCCTTGCTCTGCCAGATCCTACAGCTGAGGTGCCAAGGGGAGACATCCAACTCTAACATGCCTGGTACCTCCCTGCCTCACTGTCTGCAAACAACATTCCCACATACAGAGTTTCTCCACTCAACCTCTCATCAGTCACACCACAGTCAGCTGCTCTCAGCACATTGATAGACCAATATGAAACCTTACCTCCAGTAAAGAACAGCCACGTGTGTTCTCCCAAGTTCTAAGCTCTTCTCACTTCTATAGACAGAAATAGCCTGTGGAACCACCTTCAGAGGCAAGCATAAATATGGTGGGGAACAGATACTGTCTTCTGCCAGGCAGCAATGCGCCCTTCTGTTCAGAATGGCAGGCCTCGGCCTTCCTAGCCTCTCCAGTCCCTCTCAATGGATCCCTTTTACAACACTTTACCAGAAGTGATGCCACAGAAGCAAGGCTTCAGTGCTGCTGAGTATGGTAGGCAAGTGATTGATCAAAGGTTATCATGCTTGTCCTTTGCAAGCAGGGACATCAACTTTGAACAGCAGAGACAGTTGGATTTCTGAAATTGAGAGGCCAGCCTGGTCTACAAACTTGAATTCCAGAACAGCCAGGGCTATGCAGAGAAACCCTGGATTGAAAAACCAAAACAAACAAACAAGCAAACAAACAAGGTTTTGAGCCTGGGGCCTTTGTACCTTAGCCTCCCTAATGATTTCACTACAGATATATGCCATGAGCCTGGATAGAATGAACTTTATTTACTGAGAGTATACTCTGTTATGATATCAGAGATTAGGCTTAAATAGAGTGAAGTTATTCATATGATCTTGTGGAGTTTTTAAAGGAAGACTTCTAATACCTTCCAACTGAGATTCAATGAACAAGAACTATGGCTCACATGAGGGCCACCCACCCACTAGCTGTTCCCTACCTTGGAACATCAAGGGTCTAGAATACCAAGGGGTTTTACTCCCAGTGATGACCAATAAGGCAATCTTCTGCTAAACATCTAGCTGGAACCATGGGTTCCCTCTGTGTACTCTCTGTTTGGTGATTTAGTCCCTGGGAGCTTTGTGGGGTGTGGTTGGTTGATATTGTTCTTCCCATGGGGTTGCAAATTACTTCAGCTTCTACAGTCCTTGCTCTCTTTTCTCCATTGTGGCTCCCATGTTCATTTGTGTGTTTGGCTGTATACATTCACATCTGTATTGTTGAAGCTCTGACAGGGCTTCTCAGGGGAGAGCTATACCAGGCTCCTGTCAGTAAGCACTTCTTGTCATCAATAATAATGTCTGCAGATGGAATGGTCCCTAGGTGGGTCAGTCTCTGGATGGCCTTTCCTTCAGTCTCAGCTCCACTTTGTCCCTGCATTTCCTATTTACAGGAAGATTTCTGGGTTAATATTTTTGAGGTGGGTGTGTGACCCCATCCCTCAACTGGGGGCAGTACCTATCTATTGGATATTGTTAACAGGTTCTATTTCCCTTTTGTTGGGTATTTCGACTAATGTTCTCTCTGTTGAATCCTGGGAACTTCTTGTGTCCCTTGCATCTGGGACTTTCTAGTGGTGACCCCCAGTTCAGCCTCCTCCACTGATACACACCTACTTTAAAATTCCTGACCCTCTGTACTTCTCCTCCCTCTCCTCCCATATCTGAACTGTCTCCCTTTTTCCTGACTCCTACTCTCTTTCTCCCAGATCCCTCTTTTGCTCTATTTCCCAGAGATTATTCTCTTCCCCCTACTGAGTAGGACTCTAGAATCCACACTTTACTGTGATCCTCTTCTTCTTGGGTTTCATACAATCTGTGAGTTGTATTGTGCTTATTCCAAACTTATATTTGGCTAACATCCACTTATCACTGATTACATAGCATGTATGTTCTATTTCTGACTGGGTTACCTCACTCAGGATTTTATTTTCCAAACAACCAAGACGACATTTAACAGAAGAGTGGATACAGAAAATGTGGTAATTTTATACTATGGTGTACTACTCAGCTCTCTCTCTCTCTATCTATATCTATCTATCTATCTATCTATCTATCTATCTATCTATCTATCTATCTATCTATCTATCATCTATCTATCTACCTATCTATCTATCTAAAAACAAAGAAAAGACTTTTCAAAACTGGTTGTACTTTTGTAGTCCCTCAGCAATACTTAACAGTTCTGCTACTCATTAATCTAATACTTATGATAGCTTTTTATGTCACTTGCTTTATTGATGATAATAATTGTAGCTAAAGTAAAATGAAGTACTTTTAAACAGTTTTTGTGGTTGAAATTATATGAACCAATAGCAAGTTTTTCTTAAACCCACCGAACTCCATTCTCTCTATTGCAATTCTTATCCTATTCCTTCATCTTCCCTCACCCCTAAATTTATGTCCTTACAATCTTTAGTTTTTGAGTCTTGTGGATCTACTTAGTACCAATTGTATGTGTGCAGGCATAGGGTCATCTATTATAACATGGAAAGACCTTCCTGGCATTTTTTAAGACTGACAAAATTTATTCCTAACGAACTATTACTGGACAACAAATCTCAACTAGCCATGACATTTTAGGTTCAATTTTGCTACTCATTCTGTGAACACCCCTGACTTAATTTTGCTCAGGAATTTTTTTTCTGATAGGTAAAAATGCTGAGCACTATTGCAGGCATATTGTAGCTATTTGTGTTTCTTCTTTGTAGATCCTTCTGTTTCATAAGTTTCTTTTTAATTGGGCTATTCATTTCTTGATGTTAGTTTTTTGAGATTTTTTACACATTAGACACAGAACCTCTATAAGAAAAAATAGTTACGAAATAGATTCTTCCTATTGTGTGGACTAACCCTTCTCTTGATTGAGAGTTCACTTCACTGTAGAGGAAGTTTTAAATTTCATGGCAATCATACGTCCATTTTTGCTCTTCTTCTAAAATGATATAATTTTGTCTATTAATTGAAGGGAATACTCTCCTAATTGTTTCTGGCTATTTAAGGGTATAACAGCTCATGTTGAAGTCTCTGATATATTCACTGAAGAATTTTCCACTAAGTGAATTATAAACATCTAATTTTATTATTCTGTAGTTGAATTTCTTTTTGCCTCAAGCTACTTGTTGAAATTTTTGTCTTTTTTTTCAGTGCAGTTATGTTTTTTTTTTTTTTTTTTTTTTTTTTTTTTTGTAAAATGTTCTGCAAATGTAGGCCTTTGGACTTACATCCCAATTCTCAATTTTATTCTATTGATATATGAAACTATTTGCAGCAGAATCATGCTATGATGCTGTAGTGTACCTTGATACATGTTATATTAATATTTCCTGTAACATTGATGTTATACATGTTTCTATTTTTGGCTTTATATAATAGCATGTAAATTTTGGAACTACTTTTGTCACATATGTGAATATTTACTATAGTCTATTAATTCATTTATATTTATTCCATGTATTGATATTGATAGAGTATCAATCTATATAAATATAATTTTTCTTCCTATGAGCACAAGGAATATTTATGTCTTCTAGTATTTTCTTCAAATTCTGTTTTCTATTTCTGCAGTATCTCCTTATATAAGTATTTCATTTACTTTCTTATGTTTATTCTCAGTTTTTTTTTTTGTGGCCATAGTCAATGCTATTCATATTCTGATTATCTGCCTATAGTATACAGGAAAGTATCTGATATGAGGGTGTTAGTTTTCTTTTCTGCCAGTTTGATATAACTAAGTATCTGCTTTATGAATCTTATGGAAGAATACTAATGTCTCCTTCCCTGAGAATCATACCTAAAAATAGAAATGATCTGAATTATTGTATTCCTTTTTGTATGCCTTTTAATTTTTTTCTTCTCAACATCAATCCCCACAAAGAACAATAGTGAAAAAAGCAAACACCATGGCTTTGTTTCTAACTTTTTGAAATATTTTAATCCATCCTGACTGCAAATGCAAAGAAAAGATAATAACAATTTTGTTATGTTATATACCACAGATGGGGGGTTGGACTTTAGCTCAATGATAGAGTGCTTCCCCATCAAAGAGAGCCACTGGGCCTGGTTTGAGCTTCTGTATTTGTTGTTGTTTGTTTGTTTGTATGTTTGTTTGTTTGTTTGTTTGGGGAACTGAGGGTAGCTACTAGAAAATCCAAGTTGCCAAGCACTCAAGAGGTTTCCAGGACCCAAGAGATACCCAGGACCCAACAGCAAATACATTTGCCTAAACATTCAACAAAGGGGAGAGAGAATCTCTAGATAATATATCCATTGGAAAGGTACAGCCCTCGGTTGAGGGAAGGGGCTATCCACCCATCTCAAAAATATTAATCCAGAATTGCTCCTGTCAAAAGGAAATCCAGGGACAAAGAGTGGAGCAGAGATTGATGAAGACTGTGCCCCTTAGGGATCCATCTCATTTGCAGACATGAAACCTAGACACTATTGCTGATACCAAGAAGTGCCTGGTATCAGTAGACTGATATAGCTGTCTCCTGTGAGACTCTTCCAGAACCTAACCTATACAGATTCGAATGTCCTTGGCTAACCATCCGACTAAGCATGGCAACCCCAATTGAGGAAGGACTGCAGAGAAAGACTGAAGGAGATGAAGGGGTTAATAACCTCACAGAAGAATAATATCAACCAACAATACCCCCAACACTTCCAGGGACTAAACCACCAACTAAAGACTACATTGAAGGGACCCATGTCTCCAGCTGCATTTGTAGCAGAGGAATCAATGGCATCAATAGAAGGGGAGCCCCTTGCTCCTTTGGAGGCTCAATTGTTAGAGACCAGGTTGAGATAACCCAGGCATCTCACAGTCCAGGCACTTTTACAGCATGTACCTGGGGGCTATATAGTTCTTTATCTGGAGCCCTTTCCCCTCTCCCCCCACGGCTATCTGTGGGAATCGGCAAGTTTCCGGCCCTAAGCAAACACCATTGACGGAGGGAGTCTTCCTATATTCTGGAGCTGCCTGGAGCTGTCATCTTGGGCTGTTAGTAGGATCCAGCACTCTGAGATAAGCCGCCAGATGTTCCGGAGCAGTGACACCAAGGACCTGAGATAAATCACTGAAATTTTCAGACTTGCAATTAGCTCTCCCCATTTGTCCTTCACTATGTTTCTTTTGACCACTCCCCAACCCCTCTCTGTATTGTATAAAACTTGAGCCTTTTCCCTTAGTAAATGAGACTATGACAAGAATGCATGGTCTCCATCTCTTCCTTTATCCCATTTCTATCTAGGTTTGGAATCTCCCTTGAGGACCATGGAATGACTTGTCCCACGGGTTTGGTACAGTGGCACCTCAACATGGCGCTCGAGGTCAGAATCCAGCCAGAAAGACGGAGACAGGAGAATAGCTCCAAACAAAGAGAGTCGTGATTTTAAATAAAGAAGAAGAAAAACAGAAGAAAAAGAAAAGAAGAAAAAGAAGAAGTAAAACGTGAGTAATAAGATTTCATGGGGGGGGGGGGGCGTTCCTCTTGATTACAGGAAAAAGACCTCTCCTGTAGTGGTTAGTAAGAAATTCAGAGAGAGGGGAAGCATTGTCACAGTTTGTGAGTAAAAGACTTCCTCCATAGTTGAGTTAGTAGTATTCAGAGAGGGGAAGCATCCTCAACGCGCACATGAGGAAAAGGATTCCTCTGTAGTAAAGTAAAATTAAATTTTCTCTGTCTTTAAATAAAGAAATGGGTAAAAATCTATCAAAGAGGCTATTTTTATCAAAGATCTGAAGACCGCTCTCAGAGAGAGGGAAGTGACCGTTAAAAAAAAAATTAGTAAAATTCTTTATTTTTATAGATCAGACATGTCCCTGGTTTTTCATAGATGGGGCAGAGATTCACCATAAAAAAATGGCAAAGAGTAGGTCGAGAGTTAAATGAAAGAATTTGACAAGTTGAGAAGTAATTAGGAAAGTTAGAAAAGCAGGGCACTGAGAAACAACTATCAGAAGCTACCACTGTGCCTCCTCTCCCTTCTCTGGCAGAATTCCCAGAAAAAAAGAGATAAAGAATTAGACTTTAAACATGAGAGAGAGAAAGAGATAGAAAATAAGTTTCAGAAAAGCAGTTATCCCCTGTTCGGGACCTTTTAGCAAAAGAGAGGAAAAATAAAAATAAGCTATTTCAGAGCTCTCCTAGAGACAGGAAGAAATGGGAGACGTCCTGCTTTCTCTCTGGCTCCTATGGAAATACTCTTAGTTCTAGTTAGGATACCTGGGTCCCTTTGAGACATCAAGTTCTATTCCCTCTCTGTCTATTGTCTGTCCTTGGTGCACCAATTTGTCCATATGTCTGTCAATTTATGTTTGATTTGTTTTGTTGTTTGAATGATTGGTGTTCTGTGTTTCACGTTGAAAAAAATGGTTAAAACTTTATCTGTTGGCTATCCAGCCTTTGATTTAGTTTAACTTGCTTAAAAGGCAGTCTCAATTTTCACAGGAGAGACTGATAAGTTACACTGCACTGCAGCAGGGAGTTAGGAACAGCTGAAAAAAAGCCCTGCTAGAGGCGGATTATCTACATAACAAGCACTTCCCTCTTGCTCTCCTAGCACTAACAGCCATCGCCAAGAGCCTTCCCACTGGGACTTTTGGACCTCCGACACTGCATACATACTTTCTAATTCTAGGGCATGCCTCTGCCACCTTAAAGGGACTTGTAGTCCATCCTTCTTTAGTAGACAATGATTATACAGGAGAAATTAAGATTTTGGTCAATTCCCCTTAAGGCCCGATATCAATATTTCAAGGGCAATGCTTGACACAGGCTCTGCCTCTACCTCTAGATACCTCCCACCCGGCAAAAGGTGCAAGGTGCTGCTCTTCTCAGCCAGATTCCTCAGACCTGTATTGGTTCCAGGCAATCACTAAGGACTGCCCTATGTTCAGCCTTAAGCTAAATGATAGGAGCTTTAAGGGCATTTTAGANTCAGGTGCTGACACTACTGTAATTTCACAGAGTGCCTGGCCTTCTGCTTGGCCTTTACAAACCACTCTGACTCATGTGAACGGAATTGGGCAATCAAAAAATACTCTCCAGAGCTCACAATTGCAGACTTGGGAAGTTAGTGAGGGAAATTCAGGCTCTATTCAGCCCTTCATTGTTCCTGGCTTGCCTGTTAACATTTGGAGAAGAGACATTCTCTCTCAAATGAAAGTTTTTATGTGTAGTCCCAATGAAGTTGTTGCTCAACAAATGCTCTCCTAGGGCTATCTACCTGGACAGGGATTAGGCAAGCATGGGCAGGGGAGGCCTATGCCAATAGCTGCCTCTCCAAGAATGGATCGTACAGGCTTAAGTTATAATTCCTATTTTTCATGAGGACCATTACTCCTCCTGCACACCAGACAGATAAGATTATATGGAAGGATGATTCCACTATCTGGATTGATCAATGGTCCCTACCTGCTAAAAAATTGTCTGCTGCCATAGAGTTAGTGCAGGAAGAGTTGGCAGCAGGACAT
>NW_018391671.1:0-24917 GCF_900095145.1 Mus pahari
TCTTTGAATAGTTCTTTTTGTTTCCACTTGGTTGATTTCAGCCCTAAGTTTGATTATTTCCTGCCTTCTACTCCTCTTAGGTAAATTTGCTTCCTTTAGTTCTAGGGCTTCTAGTTGTTCTGTCAGGTTACTAGTATGTGCTCTCTCTAGTTTCTTTTTGGAGGCACCCAGGACTATGAATTTTCCTCTTAGGACTGCTTTCATTGTGTCCCATAAGTTTGGGTATGTTGTGACTTCATTTACATTAAACTCTAAAAAGTATTTAATTTCTTTCTTTATTTCATCCTTGACCAAGTTATCATTGATAAGAATGTTGTTCAGTTTCCATGTGAGTGTTGGCTTTCTATTGTTTATGTGTGGGGATCTGATAGGATGCATGGGATAATTTCAATATTTTTGTATCTGTTGAAGCCTGTTTTGTGACCAATTTTATGAAGAAGGTACCATGAGGTGCTGAGAAGCATGTATATCCATTTGTTTTAGGATAAAATGTTCTGTAGATATCTGTTAAATTCATTTGGTTCATAACGTCTGTTAGTTGCACTGTGTCCATGTTTACTTTCTGTTTCCAGGATCTGTCCATTGATGAGAGTGGGGTGTTGAAATCTCCCCCTATTATTGTGTGTGGTGCAATGTGTGCTTTGAACTTTAATATAGTTTTTTTAATGAATGTGGATGCTCTTGCATTTGGAGTATAGATGTCCAGAATTGAGAGTTCATCTTGGTAGATTTTACCTTTGATGTGTATAAAGAGCCCCTCCTTGTCTTTTTTGATAAGTTTGGGTTGGAAGTCAATTTTATTCGATATTAGAATGGCTACTCCAGCTTGTTTCTTTGGACCATTTGCTCTGAAAATTGTTTTCTAGCCTTTTACTCTGAGGTAGTATTTGTCTTTGTCCCTGAGATAGGTTTCCTGTATGCAACAAAATGTTGGGTCCTGTTTATGTAGCTAGTCTGTTAATCTATGTCTTTTTATTGGGGAATTGACTCCATTGATATTAAGAGATGTTAAAGAAAAGTAATTGTTGCTTCCTCTCATTTTTGTTGTTAGTGTTGGGATTCTGTTCTGAGACTATATTCTTTTAGGGTTGTTGAAAGATTACTTTCTTGCTTTTTCTAGGGTATATTTTTCCTCCTTGTGTTGGAGTTTTCCCTTTATCATCCTTTGAAGGACTGGATTTGTGGAAAGATATTTTGTGAATTTTGTTTTGTCATGGAATACTTTGGTTTCTCCATCTATGGTAATTGAGAGTTTTGCTGGGCTGGAATTTGTGTTCTCTTATGGTCTGTATAATATCTTTCCAGGGTTTTCTGGCTTTCATAGTCTCTGGTGAGAAGTCTAGTGTAATTCTAATAGGTCTNCCTTTATATGTTACTTCACCTTTTTCCCTTACTGCTTTTAATATTCTATCTTTATTTAGTGTATTTGTTGTCCTGATTATTATGTATCAAGGGGAATTTATTTTCTGATCCAGACTATTTTGACTTCTGTATGCTTCTTGTATGTTCATAGGTATCTCTCTCTCTCTCTTTTTTTTTTTAGGTGAGAGAAGTTTTCTTCTATAATTTTTTTGAAGATATTTACTGGCCCTTTAACTTGAAAATCTTCATTCTCATCTGTACCTAGTATCTTTAGGTTTGGACTTCTCCCTCTATCCTGGATTTCCGGGATGTTTTGAGTAGGATCTTTTTGCATTTTGCATTTTCTTTGTTGTTTCCATATTTTCTTTGGAATCTTTTGCACCTGAGAATCTCTCTTCCATCTCTTTTATTCTGTTGCTGATGCTTGGATCTATGGTTCCTGATTTCTTCCCTAGGTTTTCTATCTCCAGAGTTGTCTCCCTTTGAGTTTTCTTTATTTTTTCTATTTCCATTTTTAGATCTTGGATGTTTTTTTTAAATTCCTTTACCTCTTTGGTTGTGTTTTTCTACAATTCTTTAAGGGATTTTTGTCTTTCTTCTTTAAGGACTTCTACCTGTTTAGCAGTGTTTTCCTATAATTTTTAAAGGATTTTTGTGTTTCTTCTTTAAGTACTTCTACCTTTTTAGCAGTGTTCTCCTGTATTTCCTTAAGTGATTTATTAATTTCCTTTTTAAATCCTCTACCAGCATCATGAGATATGATTTTAAATCAGAATCTTGCTTTTCCAGTGTGTTGGAGTATCCAGGACATGCTGTGGTGGAAGTACTGAGTTCTGATGATGCAGAGTGGTCTTGGTTTCTGTTTGTAAGATTCTTATGTTTGCCTTTCACCATCTGGTAATCTGTGGTATGTTCTAGCTGTCTCTGGCCGGAGCTTATTCCTCCTGTGATTCTGTTAGCCTCTGTCAGGAATCCTAGGATTCCACCTCCTTCCTGATTCCCTGTCAGAGCACTCACTGCAGGCAAGCTCTCCTCTGGCAGGGAAGGTACACTGATATCTCAGGATTGTATTCCAAATTTTATTGAACACTTTTGCATCATATCAAAGAAATTTACTTTATATAAGGTAAATAAGTTAATAACAAGTTACTACAAACACATGTAGCTATCATTCAGCAAACATATTAAAAATCTTCAATGAGGGGTGATACCTTTATTTTAATTAATGGAAAAGACTTTACTACCCAAAGTTATATGAAGGCAACAATACCCAGTTATTGTATATGTTTATTTGCATAATCATGTTAGGTAAATTACAAGACTAATGATGTTAAATCTGTGGATTTGAACCTTCATAATGCTGTTACCCTTTAATACATTTCTTCATGCTGTACTGACCCCAAACATATATTTTTGCTGCTACTTCATAGCTGCCATCTTAATACTGTTAGGTAGCCTAAGACACCTCCAAAGATGTCATGACCTACAAAATTGAGAAAACACTCTATTAAATCATGTTGATTTAGAAATGTAAGACCCAACTTACAGCAATTGATAAGAAATCTCTCCTTCAGCAGTGTAACAAGAGTCCACAGATAGCTTATGTTGCTGTATTATAGGTGATGTTTACTTTACTAATGAAATCCTTTAAGAAAATTTATTTAAGGTCACATTTTGAAAACACATCTAACTTCCTTATCTAACATAAAATTAATTTTTGTATTAATGCAGGTTCAGATTTACTATCATTTCTCAAGATCATAATGTCATCCTTGGGATAGGTTAGTTACTTTTTCAGCTGCTGTGATAAACCAGTATAAACAAACAACTTAAGGGAGGGAAGGGTCAGTTGAGGTCTTTCCTGGTTGGAGATAGCAGTTCCACACGATAGGGAAGGAAGTAACAGTAACAGGAGCTAGGGCAATAGCTTTCTCTTTTCTCCTTTTCGTTGAGAATGAACCCAAGCCACAGAATGGGTCCCTCCACATGTTTTAAAATTTTATTTTTCTTTCATATATTGCAGTTTCCCCTCCCTCCACTCCTGGGAGATTCTTCCTGCTTGAGTTAACATAATTGAGGAATTCCCTTACAGGCTTGGCCTGAGTCTACACAATTCATCAGAAATATGCCCACAGAGGCCTATTTGCTTGTTGTTTCTGGATTCTGTCAAGTTATCAATCAATATCAACTCTCATAGAATGTAAGAATATTTTTAGTAATTTGAGGAATTATCCAGTCAAAATTTGTTCTAAAAAGCTTATTTGCGTTACAATGCATGTAGTTAGAACTCAGCATTTGCTCATTACCCCAAGTTGTCATTGTTACTTTGGTCTCTGTCTCAAATCACAGAAATCACAGGTTGGAAGTTAACTTGGTTGCCTTCTGTAGAACCCATCAGCTGAGCCATGACAGTATGAATTGGACCATTTAAAGCATGCACCTCTGTATCTGTAACAATGAATGTCAGTTATGTTCTCTCATCATTATGACAAATGAAACTGATGGAAGCAAAGAAGGAATAATTGGTCTTAGCATTTAAGAAGAAAATATACTGTCTTTAATGTGTTAGATCCTAGAAAGGAAGAGGAGAGGCATGTGAAGGATGTAGAGATGGGCCGGCTGTTCTTAAGACAAAGGCTTAATTAAGAATTAACATTAAGGACAGAACAGTGAAAGTCTGGAGAGAGATATGGGGAGGGAGGGAGAGGGGAGAGAGGGAGAGAGGGAGAGAGGGAGAGGGTGAGAGGGGGGGAGAGGGAGAATGCTCAGACTCCATAGGCATAATCACTTACCATTACATGTTTCTTAGGAAAAGGGTTATCCTACAACACTACAGTACAGGGTAACATGTGATCTATGCTACATGGATGCCATCAGGTATCTCTCTTTCCCAGTAGACAGTCATAGACAGGGAATTTGGCTCTTTGTGCACAGCTTGTCACTTCTTCCTAACAGCACTGTGAGGGAAGAGAGATTGCAGAAGCATGTGGGGCAGCAACACGAAGAGGGTCTAGTGCATAATATTTCCAGTGTTTCCATTAAAAGAGAAATGAGGTAACCATTTATAGAAAATTATATAAGAAAAACTTAATGTGATTGGAGAGCAGGCTTTAACTCATCTTGGGTTTCTGTACAGTTACACACAGCAAGCATTTGCATATATTTCATTATGAAGGGATTTTCCTTCCCATCCTCACATAAAAGTTCAGCCCTCTTTGTAACCTGACTGATAAGGTCTCCTCAGCTGCACTTCACAAATGAGCTTTCCATCACAAATCCTGGATCTGCTGATGTTCCCTGGTAAGTGAAATGAGAAGTGGGAATGGGTGAGTATATTATATTTCTTAGCCCAGTCCTTTCAGTGGGTGGTCTCCGAACATTCAAATATTCAGGATTGTTCATGTGAAACGTTCTGTCAGAATGAGAATGTGAAGAATACATATATTAAGTTGAAGGAAATTCCAGAAGGATCTAGGACATGGCATTCTGGGATATACTGTGGCACTGAGAGATGGTGACGGCTATCGTAGAAGAGATTAAAAGCTATATCTTCCAATGTAAAATATCTGCTTTTATATTATATATTCTCATAAGAATAAATAATTTGAGGCTATCACTCTTGGAGCATCAGCCTCCACACTGCTGTAGCATTGGTCAGAGCCTGCTACATAATAGTGGAAACATTTATTTGAGTTGATACCTACAGAGTTCAACTATATCTCCACAGCTCCTGATATAAGGTGTGCAATTTTCTTGGTGGCAGTATTACAAGGCAGATTTCATGTCCAAAATCCTAAGGAGTTTATCATTACTTTCAAGGTATACACTCTCTTTCTATGGTGGTACATGTCTAAATAAAAACATCTGGAACTTGCTAGGCCAACTGCTCTCATGAGTTTCTATGGAAAGTACTGCATCATGTCCTTCAAGCTCCTATAAAAAGTGAATTTTGACATACAGGAGGAGAGGGAAAAGCTGCTATACTTTACAATTTGCCTTGCAGTTGCCTTGGCTTCTTTGTCAATGGACACACTGTTTAAATGACATGAGCAACAGCAGAATACAGAGATGCCAAGGTCATGAAATAATGGACTGGTCACTCTTAACTGTCCCCACATGCACAGGTTAAAATTATCCATGAATATAGCCAAGTAAATGATACTGTTATGACTCATGGAACATAAAACACATATTTTAAATATTTTACTGTGTGTGTGTGTATGTGTGTGTGTGTGTGTGTGTGTGTGTGTGTGTGTGTGATAGCATGCATGTGGTGGTCAGAGAAAAAATGGTTGTTTTGTCCTTCCATCAAATAAACTCCAGGGGTCAAACTTGGGTTATCAGACTAGATAATAGATAATACATGAATTTACACATTAAATTTTCTTGCCAGCTGTCAAACACATATATTAAGCTCATACTATTTTAAAATTATTATTGGTATATTATTGTATTATTTGTGATCAAGTAGTCCGATCAATATTTTGTATATGTTCACCAGGAAAACTTTGATGATAACATTTTTTCATGAGGCCCTCTGGCCCTCTCTCCTGTCTCTTCCAAGACCTGATCCTGACCCCCATCCCCCTCCTTATCTCTTCTCCCACCCAGTTCCCTCCCTCTCTCTGCTTCCTATGACTATTATATCCCCCCTTCTAAGTCAGATTCAAGCATCTTTATTTGGGCCTTTTTTTTTGTTTAGCTTCTTTGGGTCTGTAGGTATAAGGAATGTGTGGTCTTAGGTGGCAAAACTGCCTGCAAAGCTGCCTGCCAGCTCCCCGGCTTCCAAGAGCAGAACCCTTAAACCAAACCATAGAGTGTGTCTTCATGAAGGTGATAAGAGCTGCTCAGGGAGGTAATGTGTAAACTCTTAGTTAGAACTGGCTGAAATAAGTTAGCCCCTGCCCCTGGTCTGGCCAGGCAACTTGCTCAATACCAGAGTCCAACAGAGATGCTGCTGCTGAGAGACAAATCCTTGTGGATGCCTGCTGTCAGGGGAGACAAGCCAGCATTGCACTGTCTAGCTCCAGCAGAATCCAGAAAGCAGCATGAGACCTCGTGGCTTACCTAAGGCACCATCAGAAGTCAGGCTATGACATAGGCCAGCCTGGAGGTTAGTGAAGCGTGTGTGTTTATGTGTGTGTGTGGGGGGGGTGTGAGTGAATGCGATCCCATTTTGCCATTTTCTTGTTCATTGCTACTTATGAATAAATAAGCTGATTTAACCATTAATCAGAGTTCGAGGATTTCCTTTTTTTTTCAAGTATTTTTTTTTTTTTTTGGATTTTTTAAATTTACATTTCAAATGTTATCCCTTTTCCCAGTTTTCCTACCCCCTGTAAACACCCTATAACATCGTCCCTCCCCCTTCTATGAGTGTTTCTCCACCCACCCACCCAATCCCACCTCACCACTATCAATTCCCTTACACTGGAACATCTATTGAGCCTTCATAGGACAAAGGACCTCTCCTTCCATTGATGCATGACAAGGCCATCCTCTGCTATATATGCAGCTTGAGTCACATGCATTTCTTTATTGATGGGTTAGTGCCTGGGAGTTCTGTGGGTGTCTGGTTGGTTGATATTGTTGTTCTTCCTATAGGGTTGCAAACCCCGGCAACTCCTTCAGTTCCTTCTCTAACTCCTCTATTAGGGACCCTGCACTCAGTCCAATGGCTGGCTGATAACACCCACCTCTGTATTTGTAAGGTTCTGGAAGGGCCTCTCAGGAGACAGCCATATCAGGCTCCTTTCAGAATGCACTTCTTGGAATCCACAATAGTGTCTGGGTTTGGTAACTGTATATGGGATGAATTCCCAGATGAGACAGTTTCTGGGTGGCCTTTCCTTCAGTCTCTGCTCCACACTTTATCTCCATATTTGCTCCTGTGATTATTTTGTTCTCCTACTAAGAAGGACCAAAGCTGGAGTGGGTGGGTTAGGGAGCAGGGCAGAGGGAGGGTATAGGGGGTTTTGGGGATAGCATTTAAAATGTTAATGAAGAAAAAAAAAGAAGGACCAAAGCACCCACACTTTGTTCTTCCTTCTTCTTGAGCTTCATGTGGTCTGTGAATTGTATCCTGGTTATTTGGAACTTTTGGGCTCGTATCCGCTTATCAGTGAGTGTATATCATGGCTGTTCTTTTGTGATTGGGTTACCTCACTCAGGATGACATTATCTAGTTCTATCCATTTGCCTAAGAAATTCATGAATTCATTGGTTTTAGTAGCTGAGTAGTACTCTATTGTGTAAATGTACCACATTTTCTGTATCCATTCCTCTGTTGAGGGACATCTGGTTTTTTTCCAGCTCCTGGCTATTATAAATAAGGCTGTTATGAACATAGTGGAACATGTGTCCTTATTACATGTTGGAGCATCTTCTGGGTATATATATGCCTGGGAGTGGTATAGCTGGGTCCCCAGGTAATACTATGTTCAACTTTCTGAGGAACTGTCAAACTGATTTCCAGAATAGTTGTACCAGCTTGCAATCCCACCAGCAATAGAGGAGTGTCTTTTTCCACATTCTTGCCAGCATCTGCTGTCACCTGAGTTTTTGCTTTTAGCCATTCTGACTGGTGTGAGGTAGAATCTCAGGGTTGTTTTGATTTGCATTTCCCTGATGACTAAAGATGTTGAACATTTCTTTAGGTGCTTCTTGGCCATTCGATATTCCTCAGTTAAAAATTCTTTGTTCTTTAATCCCAGCACTTGGGAGTCAGAGGCAGGCGGATTTCTGAGTTGGAGGCCAGCTTTGTCTACAGAGTGAGTTCCAGGACAACCAGAGCTATACAGAGAAACCCTGTCTCGAAAGAAAAAAAAAAAAAAAAAACGGAAAAAAAGAAAACTGTATTTATCACAGCATGCTGAAATGAAATGGCTGTTATGTGATTTCCAAAGTTGGAGCATAAAAGGAAAGGTAAGTATGTCAAATTTCAAAATTGTAGAAATGTGTGTCTTATTCAACAGAACTGGAGTAAGTAAAGAATAATACAAAGTGGTGTCATTCACAAGGGAAATGAAGAGTTTGAAGACTTTGGTTAAAGATAGTAACGAGACAATGGAATGTACATGTGTGGAAGTAAATTGTTCACACACTCAGGCTGTAACTCACAAAGGGATGCTGAGTCAGTGGTGGGTGATGAGTTAGATGTGAGATGTATTTCCAGAGGGAAAACCCCAGAGCTGCAGGTTATGTGCTATTGTAAATGTAAGCTCTGGGACAGGTGATGCATCACACATGACTTTGGCTCTGTAGTGACTATGATGACAGTAAGCTTCATTTTCAGACTCCCGTAACACTCAGTTCCTCAGAGGAAATGTTACCCTACATTCTCCATTTACAACATGCACATTCTACAACTGTACTACATCTTACCTTTTATACTGTAACAATCGATTAATTAGACATTGTTAGATTTATAACTTTGTTAGTACTGAGTCCAATAGTGAATATGTTCATTTCACCTACAAATACCTTGTCTAGGAACAATGTTATATTAAAGAAACCTAAGTGGTTATAGGCCTTTATAATCTAGGCTTATCTAAGTTTTCTTTGTGGTATTTATACAATGACAAATTTGTACAATGATACATTAGAAAAATTATTTTATTATTAGACAACATATGGTTTTATGCTGGTATTTCTACAATTAATTGTGTCGGTTACTCCAGGATTATTTTTCTATTCATCTATACTTTCACAAAGGACATTTCCCCCATTGGCCTATTCTGTGTAATTCTAATGTAGACAGTAGTGTGCAAACTTTCACAGTGCTTCAGTTATCCTGAGTACATACAAAGGGGTGTAATTTATCAGTCAGATGGCAACCATATCTCTAGTCTCTCCATTAGATCCCATGTTTTCCATTGACCCTACATCATTACCATTCTCAATTCAAAACAAACATCTAAGATTTCTCCACAGCTATAGTGTTTGTTATTTTCCATTATTATCTTAATACCTACTGTGAAATAATATTTCATTATGCTATTGATTCGAATTTCTAACAAATGGAGTGGTGAATCAGATTGCCCCATGTGTCTATGTATTAGAATGAAAAGGAATCTTCTGTTTCTTTCATAGGTTGAAAGTAGTGACTTCTCACAATATCATATTCTATTTATGTTTCATATTTAGTTTCAGCCTGAAGCAGTGCAATTGTGTAGACCTAGTCTCTACCCTTTTCCTACTGTTTTATTGGATATTGCTGCCAAGCTATGCAGGCCAATCAAGGCACGAGTTAACACTGGTACCACCACAATTGGATCAGGTGCTATAGATCCACATAAGGTGTTCTGTACAATCTTAATCTGAAATCCCCTCTATGGACTCCGTAGTATTTCTCACAAGATGCTATTATCCTGAAGAAAAGATAACTCAAGCTGCTAAAAAGACAAAGCAGAAAACATCATGCTCTTCTAATTCTTTCAGATGCTCATTGAACCATGACCAAAGCAATATGGGGCAGGTTGGTTCACCACTGCCACAGACACACATAGAACAGAGACCCATGTCATGGTTTTGCATCATAGTATAAATTTACCCATAATGATTTTTCAAAGTAATTAAATAAATTTTGGAGTTAAATCTATTTCTTTCTTCTACATCTTCATGTATGTATTCTTTTTGAGGCTATAGCTAGAAGAGTTCTAAAAGTTCGTTGTGGTAGAATATCTCATAAGGGAATTATATAGTTGTAATAAACAAGACTTTTTTTAAAAAAGAAAAATCAGGTACTGTCACTCTTGTCTTAGCAAATTCTAAGAATGAAAAAAATCAAAGTCCTTTGTTGAAAGTTAATGAGCAGGACAGGACTTTAGGACTAAAGAGGCTGAAATCAGGAAATGGTAATTGCTCAGTGAGAGACTCTACCAGAATTTGTGGAAGGAGATCACTAACCAGTGACCATGGCTTTAAGAGTAAAGGAGGTTAACAGTTGGAAAGATCCTTCCATTCTATGTGTTGATTTGCATATGAAGTGTAGTATATCGAACTATCCCTAAAACTGGGCATCTTTCTTTGTTCTGCATTGTCTTGGAATGTGCCCTCCCTTACCTTGTTCAAACGTGAAATTGCATTTTGAAACCTTCCCTTTTAACTCAGAATTCACATTTGTCAGAATCATTATCCTCCTAAGGGTTTTAAGAGAACAAAGAAGGGCTTTCTTTAAATACAATGTTGATTCTGGGTCTTCATCTGAGCCTAGGAACACATTCATATTAGATTTGACATCTTATTTTTACCGTAATTATTCATAGTAATTTTACATAAGTTCTTAACTGTTTTTTATTACAATATATTTCCTATCAACTTGCATAAATGTTTTTAAGAAATAACAGTATATATTATGGCCACAGGCAGAAACTTCCACTGCTTTTCTTTTTTTTTTTCCAAAACCAATTTTTTAGTAGATATTTTCTTCATTTACATTTCAAATGTTATCCCGAAATTCCCCTATACCCTCCCGTGCCCTGCTCCCCAACTCACCCACTCCCACTCCACTGCTTTTCTTAATAGGAGAGTTTCAAGTAAGAGAAAATGACTTGGAAGAAATTCACATTGAGCATCTTGATTGTTAACTCAAATGAAGGATATGGTAGAATGGCAATTGTAACCTCTTCATAATGTTCATGATTTATCTTCATATGATTTGAATATATCCTTAATTCTTTAAATTATTTTTTCTGGTTTATAAGATTAAGAAAAAATTAACAGTCATTAGTGGTCCTTATAAGGAGTAGCTGCCTAAGGTAATTCTCCTAATTGACTGCTAAGAACTGATTCCTACTCAGTCTCCATGGGTCTCCACCACTATGAACATTTTCCTTCTTCCTCTATTATATGGTAAATATTTACTATTGACTATTTTTACATAGAAAAATATTTATCTTATTCAGAACTACTCTGTAATCTTCTTTATCATTTTTCCTTAAGAAAGTAGATGTGGCAAGCACTATTCTTTCCAATAAGATGTTTCCTGGACTTGGTGATGTGTCTGTATGTGGAGGAATGTAGGTGACAATGGTGTGACATGTAGCACCTAGTACCTAGACTTCTGTTTGTGAGCACTTTTACCAGTTATGTATCTTTGTGTTGACTGCTGCCTATTGCAGAAAACAGGTTCTCTGATCAGGGTTCTGAATCATCCAGGTCCCTGGATATAACTGTAAGTATTCAGGAAGCACCTTGTCAGCACACATATTTAGCAAAATTACGTCATGAAATTACAGCCGCTGTTGTTACCTGCAAGATCATGGAAATGAAAATTTAGGCATAGATTTGAGAGTGCTCTCCACACCCCATCCTTTCTGAGATGCTATTGGCAGTTGGTGACTGCTGGGGGGAAAGAGACTCATTACATTTTAGTGTGTGGTCACTGATAGATTTCCCATGATCCATTTTATAGACTTACACCCATGATGTATGCAATGTAATAAATGGACTTAGTGGGTTATCAAGAAACAACATGAAACAATAAGAGAAGACATGAGGAACTGCATGAGGTTTGGGAAAGCACATGGAGAGGGAAAGTTGGAGATACATATGATCATGTTTTCTTGTACACATACATAAAACTATCACAAAAAACCACCTTCTAGACCAGACTACAGATATCAAGTTAAAACCTCACTAACCAACGTGTTTTGTGTCCTCCTTCTATGCTCCGAAGTTTCCGGCCTATAATAGGCTATTCTTTCTATTGCAATCTACAGACAGATGTTACTGTTTTTTTTTTTTTTTTTATTATGTAGTAAATATAAATATTCAAGTGTAAATATTTCTAAAATGAACTGCTGTATAGAGTTTAAGAAATATTCTTAAGCTAAGGCCTCAGGTCTTGAGTTTCAGAAAATTTTTACGGATTTCTTGAGTTCTAATATGGAACAAACAGTATTTAAGCCTTCCCACTCTGAATTAGCTCAGAGCTTGCTGTGCCTGTCTATTTGAGTCTTGTAACTAAATGGTAGCGATTCTACTCATCTGACCAAGCCGTAGACTACGTAACAAGTGACTACTGTGAATTACACAAGTATTTAAATAATTCGATTCTGCTTTTCCAGATTTTAGTATATTGACATTCTTGTGGTAAATGGCCATTGCAGAGTCATTTGTCATGTAAACAAGATTACATGTCTCTTTAGTTTTCTTTGTTGTGTTCCCAACTTTGACAAATCTAAGAAATACAAATAAACAAGAAATCAGTAGATTGTACAGGAAGATCCTATGCAGAAACAAAACAAATAAAAGCAAATACGAAGAGTATAGAGTGTTGAAAATGACGGCCTTGATTGAGTGGTGCTATCTTGACATGCTGGGGCCATGCAGATTGTGTTTCTCCATTTATGCAGACCAGCCTTTCATAATGTAATCAAATGGCTCACAGCTGTACAGACAGGCAGCAAAGACTGTATCCAGTTTTCTACAAACAGAGAAGACACTTTAAAACACTTCAAGGCTAAGAATGAGTTTTTCTCCTTGTTACTTTTCATACACAGCTGTACCTACCAGAGGATTTGCATATCGCTCTCTAGGGAGGACCTCTCCTTGCAAGCACAAGACAAAAGCTAGCTCCTCTTTCTGCCTTGACTATTCAGGGCTCTTCATATCAAGTTTTCAGAATGAAGTACTCTGCTCAGTTTCTAGGGCTGCTTATACTCTGGATCCCTGGTAAGGAGAGAAACAAAGATGAAGGAGAATGTAGAGGAATGGGGGTTTCTGGGGTTCCACTGATGGGGATAAATGTTCTGTACCTGCATGAGATTGCCAGGCATGTTCTCCAGGAATGGGCTTTTGACGTGTAAAAGATGAAAGGAGAACCTGGGCTAACTTTAACAAGTTTAACTTTAACAAGTTTCAAAGCAGAAAATAATAAGTAGAATTTAATTAAGGAAGAAAAAAAATCACTTTATACTACCATTATTCTTGTACATAATGTTTTATTTCTCTTATTGCAGGATCTACTGGGGATATTGTGATGACCCAGGCACTCTCTGTACCTGTCACTCCTGGAGAGTCAGTATCCATCTCCTGCAGGTCTAGTAAGAGTCTCCTGCATAGTAATGGCAACACTTACTTATATTGGTTCCTGCAGAGGCCAGGCCAGTCTCCTCAGCTCTTGATATATCTAGCATCCAAGCTTGCCTCAGGAGTCCCAGACAGGTTCAGTGGCAGTGGGTCAGGAACTGATTTCACACTGAAAATCAGTAGAGTGGAGGCTGAGGATGTGGGTGTTTATTACTGTATGCAAAGTCTAGAATATCCTCCCACGGTGATACAGCCCTGAACAAAAACACCATGCTTGAAGTGACAAAGCTGCCTCATAAACTGCTTGTGTCAGGTGCAGCATGGCTTAAATGCCATAGCCAAGTTAATGTATTTTTAAGAGAAACTTATTTTCCTCTGATTTGCAGCTGTTGAAACAATGAACCCCTAGGAAATGGGACCTTCCCTGAGAGTTCATATTTGGGCGAGGAGAGGCAGTAGCTTCTCTCCAGGGTCAAGGTTTCATAGAGTTTCTTAGCTAAGGAGAATAGTGCTATCAGTTATGTCAATGGTAGGCAGGACCACAGCGGGACAGGACTGCTTCCTTGTGCCTATCTTTGACCCTCTGTTTCATATGTAATCTCATTTCGGAAGTACACAAGTTTCAAATAGTTTTCTGGATGTACTTGTCCCATGCTTCAATTTTCTTTATTGGATTTTTAATTCCAATTTAGCTTATGTATGACAGGTTGCTAGTCCAGACTTGGGGAATAATATTTAACAATTGGAGATTCTTTGATACTTTGTGAGAGGAAAATAAGGAGGAGTAGATTTGGTACAGAGAGAGAGAGAAAGAGAAGGGCTGAGGAGACTAAAAGGTCTGGGCTATATAAGGAAGAGCTTTTGGGGGAAAGGTAGCCCAGTCTATGAGCTGGAAATTTCAGGGATGGAGGCAGGATATTCAATCTAGGGACTGAGGGATGTTGGGGAAATCTAGAGACCAGGTCTGCTTTGCTATGAAAAAGTGCTCAGGCCTCTCTGTCCAAAACCAAACACTGAGTCTATTTTACACACACACACACACACACACACACACACACACACACACACACACACGCACACACAAATAATTGTAAGTTGATTCCTGGGGTCTGTGAGCTTTGAAACTTTTGGTTCTTGGGTACACTACAGAATTCAAGTATTCAAGTATTTTGATTTTTCCTATAGGGCAGACCTTAAACCCATTTTTTTTCACAGAACAAATTTTTATTAGTTATTTTCTTCATTTACATTTCAAATTCTATCCCAAAAGTCCCCTATACTCTCCCTCCGCACTGCTCCCCAAACCACCCACTCCGGTTTCCCGGCCCTGGCATTCCCCTGTACTGGGGCATATAATCTTCGCAAGACCAAGGGCCTCTCCTCCCAATGATGACCAACTAGGCCATCTTTTGCTACATATGCAGCTAGAGACATGAGCTCTGGGGGTACTGGTTAGTTCATACTGTTCCTCCTATAGGGTTGCAGACCCCTTCAGCTCCTTGGGTACTTTTTTTTTTTAGCTCCTCAATTGGGGGCCCTGTGTTCCATCCAATAGATGACTGTGAGCATCCACTTCTGTGTTTGCCAGGCACTGGCAAAACCTCACAAGAGACAGCTATAGCAGGTTCTTATCAGCAAAATCTTGCTGGCATATGCAAGAGTGTCTGGGTTTGGTGGCTGTTTATGGGATGGATCCCCAGGTAGGGCAGTCTCTGGATGGTCCTTCCTTCTGTCTCAGCTCCAAACTTTAGCTCTGTAACTCCTTACATGGGTATTTTGTTCCCAGTTCTAAGAAGGAATGAAGTATCCACACTTTGATCTTCCTTCTTCTTGAGTTCGTGTTTGGCAACTTGTATCTGGGCTAATATCCACTTATCAGTGAGTGCATATCATGTTTTTCCTTTTGTGATTGGGATATGTCACTCAGGACGATATCCTCCAGATCCATTCATTTGCCTAAGAATTTCATAAATTCATTGATTTTATAGCTGAGAAGTACTCCATTGTGTAAATTTACCATATTTTCTGTATCCATTCCTCTGTTGAGGGACACCTTGGTTCTTTCCAGCTTCTAGCTATTATAAATAAGGCTGCTATGAACATAATGGAGCGTGTGTCCTTATTACAAGTTGTAACATCTTCTGGGTATATGCCCAGGGGAGGAATTGCTGGATCATCCGGTAGTATTATGTCTAATTTTCTGAGGAACCACCAGACTGATTTCCAGAGTGGTTGTACAAGCTTGCAATCCCACCATCAATGGAGGAATGTTCCTCTTCCTCCATATCCAAGCCAGCATCTGCTGTCACCTGAATTTTTGATCTTAGTCATTCTGACTAGTGTGAGGTGAAATCGCAGGGTTGTTTTGATATGGATTTCCTTGATGATTAAAGTTATTGAATATTTTTTTCCTGTGCTTCTCAGACATTCAGTATTCCTCAGTTGAGAATTATTTGTTTAGCTCTGTACCCCATTTTTAATGGGGTTATTTGATCTTCTGTAGTCCAGCTTCTTGAGTTCTTTGTATATATTGTTTATTAGTCTCCTATTGGATTTAAGATTGGTAAAGATCCTTTCCCAATGTGTTGGTGGCCTTTTTGTCTTACTGACAGTTTAAACCCAATATTAAATAGCTGTTGGATAACCCATAACATCCATGCTACTTGTGGCCACATGATCAAATGTTACATTTAAGGTCATTATTGTAGTTTACAGGCTTCGCAGTTGGGTAAAAATGGGTAGTTTTTGCCTCCTCGGCTGCTCACATGTCACCTTTCTGTATTCTGAAAACTAGGCATCAGGGAGTCCCTGCTCCCTGATCAATAATGACTTGATTTCTCTACATTTTTTTTTGACAAATGTGTCTATTGTCTCTAGAAATATCATCTTACCATAAATTCTTGTGGGGAACTGTCTTACTTTTCATACTACACTTGTGAGAAATATAACAACCAGAAGAGAAGCTCTGAGAGAGGTAAAGAGAAGGCATGGTGGCTGGAGCAGCAGCTTAAAGCTCACATCAACAACAAATAGTAAATGACAAAAATGTAATCGTTCATAGTTTTAAAATCTCCAAGTGTACACTATTTTTGCCCACATATTTCTAGCAAGACTACACTTCCAATACCTACAGTGACAGCAACCAAAGACCATGTATTTACATAATTCTCATTCAGACCTTTACAGCAACTAAGAACAATGTGTATCACACTCATTGTTATGGGGGAATCTCCACTGTAGCTCTCCGAGCAGCATCTTAATGGGAGGTATCACAAACTTTGTAGAATGCTTTTTAGTTTGCAACCTACAGCTTTGGAGATGAGTATATTGCTCTATGCAAGGAAATCCCACTTAAACTTTTTCTATTCATAAGAATATACATGAAATATATCAGCACCATTTATTGAAGATTCTTTTTTCTGTTGTATATTTTTGGTGTCTTTGTCAAAGATCAAGTGACTGTAAGTGTGTGGTTTTATTTCTGGGTCTTCAATTCTATTCCATTGATCAACATGCCTCTCTCTGTACCAATACCGTGCAGTTTTTATCACTCTCACTCTGTAGTAAAGCTTGAGGTCAGGGATGGTGAATCCCCAAGCTATTCTCTTATTGTTAAGAATTGTTCTCTCTATTCTGTTTTTTGTTTGCTTGTTTGTTTGTTTGTTTGGTTTTTTTTTTTTTTTGGTTTTTGCCTTTCCAGATGAATTTGAGAATTGCTCTTTCCATGTCTTTGAATAATTGTTTTGGGATTTTGATGAGGATTGCATTGAATCATCATAGGCATGCTACAGCTTTTTACCATATCCTTAAAGTTAATTTTCCCTTTTCCAACTCCCTTCTCAGCCTCATCCTCAAACCCATCTCCACACATAACCATTTATATCCATATTCTTTCTTCCCTTCATATCACCTGTGCTCTACAGGATCTTTTCTCCCTTCCTCAACTCAATGGTCCCTTTCTAGTTTTCTGGATTCCACAACTACTCAAAATTAAACACACATCTCTAAGGTTACCTTATACAATATAATCCTTTACAACTATATCCATTTCCCTGGACATTTTATGATTTTATTTTTCTTTATATCTATATAAATAAATTGTTTTTAAATATCAAATAAATGATGTTATAGAATTTTCAGGAAATTTGAAACAACTGAAGATAATTATATTAATTTAATTAAGTAGACATTGGATTTAGAAACCACCTATAACAAGGTTTCTTTCATTTGTGTTTATTAGAGTCTATATAGAAATATAATCACATGTGTGCATATGACACAAATTAGAAGTGAAACTTTCTAGAGGAACAAACTCTTAGGTTTTGAATGTGATATCATGGTTTTAAAGGAAACAGAAAGAATAACTGAGGAAATAGATATTCATTATAAGAGGTATTAGTACATACTGTGGATAGACAAATGGAGGAAAATAGCATCAAGGGGTGCTGCAGTGAAAGTTTATTTCCTAGCACTAGAGAGAGACAGCATGATGGGAGAATCTCTACAGGGAATCAGAACCCACAGGAGAGAAGAAGGATCTGTTTCTATATATTTTAAGGTTTGTAGAAGTTTACACCATGAGCGCTCAGATAGTATTTCTAATTCCCTGGTGGCAAATAGCTTAAATCCAGCACCCTTTTATGTTCTCTCATTACCCTGGTGAGAGATCAAATTTTGAATGTCCCTATAATGTGCATACCTGTCAGTATCCATGATAGTGGGAGAACTTCTATTTTTCCCACTAATTAATTAATTTATTCATTATCTTCTGGTTGTTGCCACTGCTCCCAGTCTGTCCCTCTCCCATCCCCGTCATTACCTTAACCTCTGAGTGGGTGGAGGCCCCACTGGGTATCTCTCAACCCTAGCACATCAAGTCCCTGCAGGGCTAGGTACATCTTCTACTGCTGAGGCTAGACAGGGCAGCCTATCAAGGGGATTGGACTCCACATACAGGCAACAGAAAGCTCCCATTTGCAATGTCCCTGTAGCACCAGATAGTATCCAGAAGAGTGGGACAGTTGCTATAAAGGTGTTGCTATACCCTAACATCACACACACACACACACACACACACATATGTGCACCCAGTACCTGCATAATAAATCCAGATTTTCATACTGTGTCCTTTTGTCCAAGAGGGAAAACATGAGTGCATTTTTCCATTATTTTGTTCACAGTGGTGGACCTTACCTTTGCTTGGCTTTCCTCAAACAGCTGAATATGTCTATAAATTGTGTATTTTTCCCTAGGGAGATACAAGAATTCTTTTATTTTCCCAATTTTTATTAGGCATTTATTTCATTTACATTTTAAATGCTATCCCCATAGTCCCCTATACCCTCCACCCCAAACTCCCCTACCCACCTACTCCTCTTTCTTGATCCTGGTGTTCCCCTGTACTGGGGCTTATAAATTTTGCAAGACCAAGGGGCCTCTCTTCCCAATGATGGCTGACTAGACCATCTTCTGCTACATATGCAGCTAGAGACTCCAGCTCTGGGGGTGCTGGTTAGTTCATATTGTTGCTCCACCTATAGGGTTGCAGACCCCTTCAGGTCCTTGGGTACTTTCTCTAGCTCCTCTATTGGGGGCCCTGTGTTCCATCTGTTAGCTGACTGTGAGCATCCACTTCGATACATGCATTCTTATCTGACATCAAAGTACAGTGGTAATCTTTCCTTGACTTCCAGTGGCTCCTCAGTTCAAATACTAAGATTAAGGCAGCCCTACCTTGATCTTGAGACTGCAGATATTCTGCATGGCTGATAAGAGCAGCAGAGATGAAGAAAGAGAACACAGAAGAGGGGACTTCTTCTTAATGGGACAATATGTTTTTCCCCAGACAATAATCTCCTTCAAAGTCTTCAAAGGAGAGCCTATTAGCTTTTCAGCACTGGTGAGTAAATACTTTTTTACTATCTTCTTTTTCTCCCCTTCTCTCTCTCCTAAGTGTGCTTCCACTTTCTGATTTTTCTCAATGTTGCTCAAAATTCCTTTTTTCCTTCTGCTGGTAGCTGCTTGTTGACCTCTGTGATTAAGTGAAAGGTCATGCTTTCTTTCTCCCTTTCCTATTTCTCGTCTGTCACTTCTGACATGTATAGTTTGCTTAAAGTATTGTTTGATTTTTAAACTCTATATGTTTTTTTTTACTTAGTACTTTAAATGTTTTTATTTTTGCATGTATAAGATAGTTTATACATGAACAGAGGCTGTGGATGACTCCTATTTCCAACTGGATGGGACTACTTCCATAGCTTATTATAGAAATGAGCCAACTGGTGAATTCTGTTCTTCATGAGACTAAAGCAGAATTTAGCATTCTTATGCAGTTTGTTCCTCTCAAGCTCCTTGTGGACAAAGACTGTTTTCTAAATCACATAGTAGATCCTCAGGGACATCAGGGATGTTGGACTTTACCTGTCACATAACAGTCATGTGCCACACCACACACGTTCCTCAGGATCACACCTATTTAGGAGGTAGTCAGGCCTTTCTTCACCAGTTTGTAAACTGTTTCTTCACCTTCTCAGATTTCAATTTCAGTCTTGTAGAGGCACTAAGACAGTAGAGTAGTACCAACTGGGAAAGATGCTTCCCTGGAAGGGAAGCATGTGAGTCATGATGGTGGAGGTCTGGTTTCAGAGAGTGACTCAACAATTTTAATGAGCTGTATTCCAAGTCTGTTTTTAAATTATTTTATTAACAAGTTTTTGAATCATGAAGAGACCACAACTTTCTTAAGTTCCTCCCACCTTCTACATTTTCTTCACTCTACAGTCCCTGCTTCTGCTTTCTCAAAGCAAGTATGCAAGCCAGGCATGGTGGCGCACACCTTTAATCCCAGCACTCTGGAGGCAGAGGCAGAGGCAGGCAGATTTCTGAGTTCGAGGTTAGCCTGGTCTATAAAGTGAGTTCCAGGACAGCTGGGGCTACACAGAGAAACCCAGTCTTGAAAAAAAAAAAAAAAAAAAAAAAAAAAAAAAAAAAAAAAAAAAAAGCAAGTATGCCCCTTCAGTATGGGGCTGCCACATCACTAGGTACAACTGTCCAGTGGATTACCTCAATTTAATTGTTTTTGATACTCTAGTTTTAAAAAAAGTTACAAAAAACAATAAACTTGGAAAAATTTATATCACAACATGGTAATGTAATTGTCAATTTTTGAGAACTTTAAAAATAAAAAAAAAATCTAGTATGCAAATTTAATGTGATCATCAGAATTATACTTCAAAACTTCACCGGAAAAAAAAGATTTTTAAAGTGAATTTGTTTCCAGGAAAAGATAAATCAGATAACAGGGTAGGTTTTTGACCATGGAACACACAATCTGTGTATCTGCTACATATGTGTAGGGGGCCTAGGTTCAGCTCATGCATGGTATTTGGTTGTTCGTTCAGTCTCTGTGAGCCCACCTGGGGCCAGGTTATTTTACTCTATATGTCTTCTTGTAGTGTTCTTGACTGCTCTGGCTCCCTCAGTCCTTTGCCCCACACTTATAGAGACACCCACTCTTATAAGCTCCTCCTATTGTTTGGCTGTTGTTCTCTGCACCTGTTTCTATCAGCTGCTGAATGAAGCCTCTCAGAAGAGAGTTCCTTCCTTCAAGCATTGCAGAGTATCAGTAATAGTGTCAAGGGCTGCCTCTCCCCCATGGTCTTGAGTTGGTCCAATCCCACTGACCATTGGCACAATCTCTTTTCCATCTTTATTCCCATATATCTTATAGATTGAATAAATTTTAGGTCTTAGGTTTGTGGGTGGTTTGGTTTCCCAGTGCATCCACTGGAAATCCTGCCTGTTTACTGGAGGTGGCAACTTCAGGCTCAATATCCCTTACTGGTAGGAGTCTCAGCTAGGGCAAACTCCCTCTTCCCAGGTCTCACTCTTGTTCCAGAAATGGCTCTATGTGGGAAGCCATGTAACGCCATTACAAGATGGCGCTGGCTACCACTGGCCACTGCCTGTGTATTTTGGGTAAACAACCAATGTGCGCAGGTGCAAATGGGTTTCACACCAAGTCACAGCCTGTCCCGGGGCATATAAATTAAGGACTGAAAGCAGAACCAGTCAGACACGGCCACGCCAGTCCTAGGCCTATAAAAGCAGCGCTAGTTCTAGGGCTCGGGGTCTTTCGCCTTCGCTATCAAACTCCTGCAATAAATAAACGTGTGCAGAAGAATCCTGTTGAGGTGTCTTCCTTGCTGGTGAGATAGGCATCTCTGACAAGTGGTGCTGAAACCCGGGAACCGTGAACATCTGCAGGCATGAGCAAGGACCCCCTGTTACAGGGAGGATTCAGAACTGAATTATGGGGAGATGAAGAAAGAAGGTTCCTGAGTAAACTGCTGAGAGAAGAACTGGTGGTTGTGTAAAGTTCAGAACTTTCAGCAGTCAGGGTCTGCAGGCAGGGTAAGTTCTTGGTAAGTAGGACTTACAACCCCAGGAGTTTGGGGAAGGGCCGGCAGGGTAAGTCTGAGGTAAGTGGGACTTACAACCCCAGGAGTTTGGGGAAGGACCTCGGGGAAGCATAGAGGTTAAGGATCCCGGAGCAGGGACGAATTTAAAAGGTTCTCAGTGAGGAGACATATCATGCCCGGTAGAGGGACAAAGAAGGTTCTTGGTACAGAGACAAAGTTAAGCGAGGTTAAGGTTCAAAGTTAGGTTCCCAGCACAGGAACAAAATTAAAAGTGAAGAGAGCAGGAGGAGATTGCTTAAAAAATGAAAAAAGAGAGGTGTTGGTGCAGCTGTTAGTAATTTTGAGTTTGATTAAATTTTGCCTGGTAGACGAAAGTGGAAAGTATGCTACCAAGTTAAAGTTTTCCTGTTGCCAGGCTGAGCATTTTAAAAGACATTGCTTTCCCAATTGCCCAAGGCTAACTACTGCAGCTCCCGCAAAACGTCCAAAATTATGTCCACGGTATAAGGGCTCATGCAGTGGAGGCAGAAGGGTGCGGGTGAGAAGCCAGCGGAGGAGAGGAGAGGCTGGAGAATGGGAGAGTGAGGAGGGAAGTTCAGATGAATCGTCTGAAGGTGGAGACCCTGACCCATGTTTGGGCCAGCTGCCCTCATTACCACTTAAATCAAAGCAGCTGGCTCAACTCCTTGTTAATGCTCAACTCCTTGTTAAACTCTCAGCTGACTGTAACCACTTAACTCTCAGCTGAATATTCTGGAGCAATTAAGTCTTTGTGTCAGGTGGAAATGGTGCTTCCAAAATACTGCCTTCCATATATTCAAATCATAATGCTAACCTCTGTGCAGTTTCAGAAATTTTCTCGTGCAGTTAATTTGTCCCGTGAAACAGGAATATCTGTGTGGAGATTGCCATCGCTCAGCAGTGGTTGAAGATGATCCAGAGGACCTTCAGCTTCCTCAAGGGTTGGGGAGGGATGGTCTTCTGGGGAACCTGAGTGGAACATATTACCTCTGCCTTTTCCTACTTTAAAGAGTGGGTGGGAGTGGTTCTTTTTGGCACGGCTATGTGCTGTGGATTGGTGTTCATGCTCTGGTTGGTCTGCAAATTCAGATCTCAACAAAAACATGACAAGGTGGTTCTATCTTTATTTCATCTTGATTTCTGGGGATTGATGAAATTCATACATGAATTGATGGATTAGGATTAATCAAACAAAAAAGGGGGAGTTGTGGGAAGCCATGTAACGCCATTACAAGATGGCACTGGCTACCACTGGCCACCGCCCGTGTATTTCAGGTAAACAACCAATGTGCGCAGGTGCAAATGGGTTTCATGCCAAGTCACAGCCTGTCCCCAGGCATGTAAATTAAGGACTGAAAGCAGAACCAATCAGACATGGCCACGCCAGTCCTAGGCCTATAAAACCAGTGTTAGTTCTAGGGCTCGGGGTCTTTTGCCACAGCCATCAAGCTCTCCCAATAAATGTGTACAGAACAATCCTGTTGTGTGGCATCTTTCCTTCTGGCGGGAGGGTCATCGACAGCTCTATACCAATTTCAGCTCTCTCTGCACCTTACCTCTACATCTACCTCTCTAACTCTCCCAACACCTTATTTCCACCCCTCTCCTACCCAGTCCCCTCCCTGCATCTACTTCCAATGTCTATTTTATTTCCTTTCCTGAATGATCTTCCCATGGGCCCTCCTTGATAGTTAGCTTCTTTGGGTCTGTGAATTATAGCATGACTGACCTGTACTTTCTGGCTAATAGCCACTTATAACTAAATAAAAACCATGTGTTTCTTTCAAGGTCTGGGAAACCTCACACAGGATCTTTTCTAGTTCCATCTACATGTCTGCATATATCATGGTGTCCAGTTAGTCTCCTGTTCCGATGCAATTAAAGTTCTTCTTCTTCTTTTTTTTTTCTATTAAATTTAGCAAATCTGGTTGAGTTCTTTGACCCATTTGGACTTAATTTTGTACGGGATGATAAATATGGATCCATTTGCATTCTTACACATACAGACATTCAGTTACACCATCACCTTTGTTGAAGATGCTTTATTTTTTCACTGTATGATTTTGGTTTCTTTGTCAAAAAGCAAGTGCCCATAGGTTTGTGGGTGTATTTCTGGTTCTTTGATTTGATTCCATTGATCACCCTATTTTTTTTTCTAATTGGATATTTTCTTTATGTACATTTTAAATGTTATCCACTTTCCCACCTCCACCCCCTGGAAACTCCCTATCCCATCCCCTCTCCTCCTGCTTCTATGAGGGTGTTCCCCCACACACCCACTCTCTCCTCCCCACCTTGGAATTCCTGTACACTGGTTCATTCAGCCTTCACTGGACCAAGGGTCTCTCCTCCCATTGATATCCAACAAGGCCATCCATTCTCTGCTATATATGTAGTTGAAGCCATGTGTACTCTTTCTTTGGTGGCTTAGTCCCTGGGAGCTTTGGGAGGTCAAGTTAGTTGATATCATTGTTCTTCCAATGTGGTTGCAAACCCTGCAGTTCCTTCAGTCCTTTGTCTAACTCCTCCACTGGGGACCCCATGCTCAGTCCAATGGATACATACAAGCATACACCTTTGTATTTATCAGGCCCTGGCAGAGCCTCTCAGGAGAAAGCTTTGGTTCTTGTTAGAATCACAACAGCTCAAAATCAGGGATGATGATACCTCTAGAAGTTCTTTTATTGTTCCCAATTGTTTTTGCTATCCTGGATTTTTTTTTTTTTTAATTTTCCATATGAAGTTTAGATTTGCTCATTCAAGGTCTGTAAAGAATTGTTTTGGAGAGCACAAGATATATGTGAAAGAGGATTGAAAGTAGTATTTTAGCCAGGTTCTGGTGGTGTACATATTCAATCCTAGTGTTCTGGAGGCAGAGGCAGGTGGGTCTTTGTGAGTTTGAGGCCAGCCTGGTCTACAGTGAGTTCCAGGACAGTCAGAGTACACAGAGAAACAGACAAACAAACAATTGAACAAACCAAAATTAGAAGAAGAAGAAAAAGAAGAAGAAGAAGAAGAAGAAGAAGAAGAAGAAGAAGAAGAAGAAGAAGAAGAAGGAAGAAGAAGAAGAAGAAGAAGAAG
>NW_018391671.1:24927-50291 GCF_900095145.1 Mus pahari
GAAGAAGGAAGAAGAAGAAGAAGAAGAAGAAGAAGAAGAAGAAGAAGAAGAAGAAGAAGAAGAAGAAGAAGAAGAAGAAGAAGAAGAAGAAGAAGAAATTTTTAAAATCTTCATGTGGTCCACAATAACTGGAGTGGGGGCTGTCCCTGAACCTGACTGCCTGTGGATCCTATTCCTCTGATATGATCAAGCTGCATATAAGAATGGATCTTGTTTTTGCATCCATTCTATTAGCTTGTGTGTGTGTGTGTGTGTGATTTAAATTGGGGAATCGAGTCCACTGATGTTGAGAGACATTAATGACCAATGATTGTTAATTCCTATTATTTTAATTTTGGTGGTATAAATGCAATTGTGTGTGTGTGTGTGTGTGTGTGTGTGTGTGTGTGTTTTCCTGGCTTTCTCTTCTTTAACCCATGCATCACCTGTAGGTATCTGGATGTATCCCATCAGCTACTCTCAACACTGTCCCATCATTGACTGCCTTCCTCATTTTGGCCTCTGGTGCCAAAGCTGCTCTGGGAGAGTTGCTGGGATGGGAAGGATGAGGCTGGATTGACTATACAAGGGACACTCACCATCCACTCTTCTCCATCACCACACCCATGCATTCCTCATGTCTTCCTCTATTTGCCCAAGGCACATCTTTGCCAATTCATGAGGATCACAAAGTCCAGATCATTGACTTGGAGAGGAAAGGTTTTATTCTACTTATAGTTTATAGGTCATCATTGAGTTAAGTCTGGACAGGAACCCAGTGCAGGAACCTGGAGGCAGGAATTGAAGGAAAGACAATGGACTAGAACCTAAGACCAGCTGTCCAGGAGTTGCACTGTGGCACTGCCCTCAGTGGCCTGAGTCCTCTCACACCATCATTAGTCAGGAAAAATGCCCTCCAAACACTTAATCATAGGCCAAACTGATGGACATAATTTCATAATTAAAGTTCTCTCTTCTCAGATATATCTTGATTTGTACCAACCTGAGAAAAGTCATCAGCACATTTGAGCACTTGATTATGCTTAAGTTTGTGAATAGATGGAAGACATAATAAATAATTTATGATGTGTCTGCTTACCTACCCTCAGGCTTCTAGAGTCCATATGATACATAGTGCTTCAAGCTTTCAAAAAAAATATAAAGGAGGCTACCATATGTAAGACGGTCCATGGAAAGGGTTTGTGGACACTGGGTGAAAATTAAACTATAACTAACTAGAACCAGGGACACAGATTATAGGACTTGGATAATGAGCTGATTCTTTCAGCCTTTAGACAGTCTCCCACAAGGGGGCACCAAGAAACCAGTCTTTTCTGTTAAGGGGCCCCTAATGGAAAGGTTTGTTATCATTAAAGTGCTAGAAAGGGAATCATGGTCTAAGGTTATTGTTCTACTTGGCATCCAAGGACATTCTCAAATTCCCTGGCCATTTCTGTGAAAGCCACTTGGGCATGCTTCGTTCTCATCCTGTGGAAGCTGGTGATACTGCAGATTCATTGTTTTATCTGAGCCCCCCCCCCCCCCGACCCCAAATCTCCAGAGTGCTGTCCTGAGCATCAAAATTCTTAACAGAGCAGGTTTGACCTGCCTTCTAGCTTAGGTAACAGCTGAACTGCCCAGCAGTGCATTATTTATGTCAAATCTAAGACATACAGATTGTATATTTCCCTTTTTACTTTTAAACTAGAAATGTTAATTGAGACGAAGGAAAAAATTCAAAGCACTGTACACGTGAGAGAATCCAATGACCTTGATACTGAAATGATCATCTTAGATGACTAGGGAATAGCCAACATTTTCTTTTACTAAAATAAAGTTGTTCTTTCTTTTGTTTATGTTATTCCTGCTTTTCCTCTAAAATAATGGATTCAATTCTATTTTTATCCTTGTGTACAATAAAATAATTTAAAATATAGGGGGCATTTAATTCTGTATGTGAACATTCATCCCATGCTTTGAGATAGTGTTTGTCCCAGTATGTCTGATTTAGTCAAGCACCATAATTAGGTAAAATTCTCACTTAATATTAAATCTCAACACATGTCACAGTTGAAATTGAAATATTTAAAAAAGAGTGTTTAATTGGGATAATTTCATTTTAATCATGGCAAACATCCTTGTGAGCCCTCAGCATTTAGCTGTGATTTTTTTAATCTTCTGAGCTCTATAAAATTTTTTCTATTGTACAAGGAGTTAAAAATGAATCAATTTGCATTCTTCTACATTGCGACTGCCATTTGAACCAGCATCATTTGTTGAATATGCTGTTGTTTTTCCACTGGATGGTTTTGTCTTCTTTGTCAAAGATCAGATGACTATAGGTTTGCGGGTTTAATTCTGGGTCTGCAATTCTATTCCATTGATCTACCTGCCTGTCTCTGTATCAATAACATGCCTTTTTGTTTTTATTTTTGTTGTGTGTGTGTGTGTGTGTGTGTGTGTGTGTGTTTTATCATTATTGCTCAGAAGTAGAGCTTGAGGTCAAGGACTGTGATTCCCCAGATGTGCTCTTATTGTTGAGAATAGTTTTCAATGTCATGGCCATTTTATTGTTCCAAATAAATTTGATAATTGCTCCTTCCATCTCTGTGAAGAATTGAGTTGGAATATTGATGGGGATTGCATTCAATCAGTAGATTGCTTCTGGTAAGATGGCTATTTTTACTATGTTAATCCTGCTGATTGATGAACATGATCCATGATCTATTTTTAGTCTAGGGTACTACTTAAATGTAAAACAAAATTGTATACAACCATATTTCTCATGTGTGAAAATGATTTTTCTCACATAATCCACTGATATATTTGACATTTGAAAAAACTATGTCCCCTTAACCTGGTCTTTATGGTTGTCTCTGTCACATCACTTACATGAATTGATATGCAATGAGTAGAGAAAAATGAATTTGAGCACACATACAAGGCTTTTTAGAAAGAAATCATAGAAAAACTGATAATAACAACGGTCCATTCAGCTGACATAGTATGACGCTTAATATTACATAAGCACTTCAGTGTATATTCTTCATGGTGAGTGATACAATACTTCCTAAATAGAAAAATGTGTTGCTTTTTTATGGAGCTATTGCACTTGAGGGTTTGGGTACTTGTAATGTTCCAAATCTTGATGTCCAGTTTCAAGTTGCTGTCAAGTCATGCAGTAAATGGCTTCAGTATTAAGTATCTTTAAGCGCAACTGATTCTCAAGGGACAACGTCGGAACCATGGTATCCTCACAATCTATGATCCTTCTTCTTTTTCTTTTTTTTTTAAACTAGGAAATGAACATTTTATTTTGTTTTATTTTATTTTATTTATATATGGTCAAAGTACTTTATAAGCCAGCAAAACTGTAATTATGAAACCATTTTATACATTGAATATATTAGCCCAGAAACTTAGAATATCCAAGATACAATTTGCAAAACACAAGAAAATCAAGAAGGAAGGCCAAAGTGTGGATACTTCATTCCTTCTTAGAATAGTGAACAAAATACCCATAGAAGGAGTTACAGAGGCAAAATTTGGAGCTGAGATGAAAGGATGAACCATCCAGACACTGCCCCACCCGGGGATCCATCCCATAAACAGCCAACAAATGCAGACACTATTGCATATGCCATCAAGATTTTCTCATCATATGCTGAAAGGATCCTGACATAGCTGTCTCTGGTGAGGCTATGCCAGTGCCTGGCAAATACAGAAGTGGATGCTCATAGTCATCTATTGGATGGAACACAGGACTCCCAGTGGAGGAACTAGAGAAAACACCCAGGGAGCTAAAGGGGTCTGCAACCCTATAAGTGAAACAACAATATGAACTAACCAGTACCCCCCAGAGCTCATGTCTCTAGCTGCATATGTAGCAGAACATGGCTTAGTTGGCTGTCATTGGGAAGAGAGGCTCCTTGGTATTGCAAACTTTATATGCCCCAGTACAGGGGAACGCCAGGGCCAAGAAGTGGGAGTGGGTGGTTAGGGGAGCAGGGTGGGGAGAGGGTATAGGGGACTTTCAGGATAGCATTTGAAATGTAAATGAAGAAAATAGCTAATAAAAATTGGAAAAATTAAAGAAAAAAAAGGGGGGTTATTTATTTTTGAGTGAATATAAGAAAAAATATTGTCTCTTCAGACTTACCAGAAGAGGGCATCTGATCCCTTTACAGAGCCACCATGTGGTTTCTGAGAATTGAATTTGGGACCTCTGGAAAAGTGCTCTTAACTGCAAGCCATCTCTCCAGCCCTGGAAAAGTTCTTTTTTAAGATACATAAAACTTAATAATACTGTACAGGTGTCTCCATTGTTTTCAATTCTTTAGTATTATGCTCATTTTGGTTATCTTATCCTTTTCTTGTACTTCATAGAGAATCTAAAACTGTTTATGACTAAGCTCACAAATGGATGAGCCGGGCTGTGTCTTGTAGTATTTGCAAATCTTTTAATTACAATGCTGTTGCCAGCTACCATAATTCATGTAGGGATGGTATATACACACATATATATTTCCTCACTTAAAAAAATAGACATGAGTACTTGTTACTCCCCCATGACCTAGTCCTGTGTGTCATATACAGTTGACATCCAGGTGAAAGGCTATGCAGATATCTGCCCCTGTAGCTCCCCTTCTCAGCATCCATAGATGCTGGTCTCTCTCAACTTGTCAGAAGGACCAGAGGATGTTGTGGGGTCAGGGATTTCAGTGATGAAGACCAAAGTTTGAGTTTACTCTCTTGAACCAGCTTGAAAGAGCAGCTAGAGTTTGGAGTTCTAAGACAACATTCTGGACCTTGAATTATGCTTTCTTTCCCCAATAAGAGAAAAAAATTATTTTTAAAGGAAAAACTATCACTCATAAAATTTGAATAAAAACCTGTTTTATTTTGTTTTGAGACAGGTTTTTACTTTATTAGGACTAGACAGACCTCAAACTCAAGATCTACCTTCCTCACCTTTGTAAGCACTGGGGTCTCAGAAGTGGATCACATCTTGCTTAACCTATTGAGATATAATTTGGAATGAGACTCAGGAGACCTGGGTTGTCTTCTTGCTATTTCTTCTCTGAGACATAGTCAAGCTAGCCTTCCCCTGTTTTCTCTGAAGTAATTATGGGGACATACCACCAGGCCTATCACGCTCTGGAATGGAATCTTTTGACTTAGCTCTCTTTCATCAACAGGATAGCTAAACAAACTCTGTGTCCCTTATTAAACAGGAACTGTATATACTGTATAGACAGTAGATTTCCAGGAAGATTTAAGTTCTGTGGTAACTGGAAGTGCTGCTAACTTACTGTGAATGTTCAAATGGATTTGTTGTTCAGGCACCTTTTAGCTTAACTGAATGTTTCAAGTCTAGTGTTGTGTAAGAATAGTTACTATTATTACTCTGCCCCATACCGGCATGTTATGGAACAGGAGTCATCCTGACTATTCTGGTACTTTCAGCATGGGCTTCACCACAGTAATCACTTCATGGAACTCTGTGTTGTGAAAGTGACCATGGTCAGTAAACTTGTACAATTTGGCACCCAGTGTATCTGCCACTTCTTTTTGTTCCTTTCAGGGATGGAAGGGGCCATCAGTAGAGCCAAGTACAATGTGAGGGCAGTTGGCCTTGATCTTCTCTCACTGCCAGTGGCAGCTGAAATACCCACTTGAACGCTCATTTTCATCTCCCAAGTCTGATGTGTATGCAGACACCAATAAGAGTGCATATACCTGACATGTCTCTACATAACTCATGTCTGCGATGGGCCTGGAACTGTGGCCTGAAAACTGTTTTCTCTTCTTGTCACAGAATAGCTCTGTCTCCATGAAGGACAGTCAGATGCTCTCTCTGTCATTGGGTCAGGCATCTTTTTAGCCAAACACTGGAAAAAAAGGATCTGCTCAAGCCCCTTTCTTGCCCAGCCATACCAGTGGTGGGTGGCCACATCCCCGCCCCCATTCTCAGGAACAATCACTGCCTTGTTAGGGGACACAATGAATGCAGATGTGGGAGAACTTTCCCAGCTTGGAACTGCAGTTCTTGTCTATGACCTCTTTTTCTTTGCACCATATGCTGAGGATGTCTTCTCTAGAGCTTTTTCCTCAATACTCTGTTTTCATATGCTCTACTAGTATAGCTTATAGAGGCAGAGAAGGAATGAAGAAAGAACAGATGTCAGACAGACAGTAAAGCTGGTGTTAGGTGAATTTTGCTACCCCTACTCCCTGAAATCCAGAACCTTAGCATGCTTCTTAGGATCAGTATAGGAGGAGTTATCTGGTTTTCATGTGAAGTCTACAAAGACAAAACGAAAAAAAATCTTTTCACACACTGATCAATTGTTCATAAATACTCATACAGGACTCCCAAGAAGATGTTTTATTTTGAGCCTGGAGTATATCAGGAACTTGCTTTGCCATTTTTCATGAATCCAATGCCTTGGAGTCCTTGACATAGCTATTCATGTCAATAACATACATTCACACATGACTTCTTCCACTCATAATGTCCTCTGTTTTATATACCTATGTTTTATCTTTGTGAACTCTTATGGTATCGCACATCCTCAGCAAGTATTAATAACTGCTTTTCATTAGACTCTATGAGGGATATACCCAGAGGGATGTGAACCTTTGTGGAACATAAATTACTTACTTATATATTTTAGCTCTTTCAAAACTCAAATGTATATTTTTGTCTTATCAATAACTAAGTCTACCTATGATTATTATTGTACATTTTACACCATTGATTGATGGCATACAGGGGTAACCACAGCACTAAATTCTGGGAGATAGGTCAAATAACTTTCTGGCCTCAAGAATATCTACATGAAAACATGACTTTCGAGCCTGGGCAACCTAGCCTGGGCTCATAATAAAACACACACACAAAAAACAAAAAAACAAAAAAACAAAAAAAAAAACAAAAAAAAACATGACTTTCCATTTTTTGAATGGCACTTGTGAAAGATGAACAAATATGTAAGGCTATCAAGAAACACATGTCAAAAACACGTATAAGCCAACCCATCATCCAAACAAAAAAATAAAATAAAATAAATCAACTCTTAGGACAGCAGAGCCAGTCTGTCCTTTGAGTCCTAGAGAGAAATTCATTTTCTGCAGAACATTAGATCATATATATTAAAGCCTAGAACTTAGACGGATCCATGGTAGGCAGAAAGATTTTAAAAAAGGGCCTCAAATGTACAATGAAGATTACAAATTTCTAGATAATTAATATAGCCATCTTCCAGCCTATTCCATGTCTCATTTGACTGAAGACAAAGGCCTAAAGGCCTTTGCAGGCTTTTATTTTTCTGCCATCAGGTCTCCTGACTGTCTTTCAAATTCAAGGCTGGCTAAAGACATATTTTCTCCAAAGTTGTGGGCCTATCAATTTCCCTGTCTTTGTTCAATCTGACCCACGCTAAATTAGGGGAGGAAGACCCCTGAAAGTTCCTTAAAACCTCTAATTGTCGAAGGAACTCCAAGGTTTGTACAGATTTCAGGGGTCAAATTCAGGTTTTCAGACTTGGGGACAGATGATTACTCATGAAGTCTTCATGCCAGCTTTCAAACCCATATGTCATCTTTATAAGATTTTTTTTTCTCTTTGGTTTTTTTGAGACAGGGTTTCTATGTATAGCCCTGGATGTCCTGGAACTCACTTTGTAGACCAGATTGGCCTAGAACTTAGAAATCTGCCTGCCTCTGACTCCTGAGTGCTGGGATTAAAGACATGCACCACTACGCCTGGCTAAGATTTTTATTATTAGCAGCATATTAATATATATTAGAGGTTTAGTAGTCTCATCAGTATTTTTTGTACATGCAGCAGAAAAAGTTAGTTGTTAAACTTCCCTCTTGAGGCAGAAATATTATTAGAGCCAGAGGTGGCAGGATATATCTACAAAGAAATAGCACCACCCAGTTACAAAACGGCTGATATACATACAACCTCACAAAGATTGTGATAGCTCACACAAACCTGTACAAATTCATATTACACAAAATTCTTTCATGGAGAAGGGGAAGTTTCACCCCTACCAAAGAATCTGTTTGCACTGACACATACTGCAAAATGGGAAATGATTTTTCTCCAACATAGTGTAATAATCTCTAATGTAATGTCACAATCATATATTCAAATTATATAAAACCAAGAATTAGATATCAACAAACAAGATAACCCAATTAAAATTACAGAGTTAAACAGATATTTCTGAACAGAGGAATCTCTAATGGCTGAGAAACATTTAAAGAAATGTTCAACATCCTTAGTCATCAGGGAAATGTAAATCAAAGTAACTCTGTGATTCCACCTTACACCCATCATAATTGGTAAGATAAAAAAAAACTCAAGGAACAACATATGCTATTAAAGATATGGAGCTAAGGAAACACATTGCTGATGGAAGTTTAAATTTGTACAACTCTGAAAAATCAACGTGTTGGTTCCTCAAAAATTGAGAATAGTTCTACCTCAAGACCCAGTTCTACCTCAAGACCCTGGGAGTAAACCCAAAAGATGTGCAGCCATACTACAAAGGCATTTACTCAACTATGTTCATAGTAGTTTTATTTGCAATAAGCAGATACTGAAAACAACCCACATGTCCCTCACCCTAGAAACAATCCTGATGTACCTCTACTGAAGAATGACTAAAGAAAATGTGGTACATTTATACAACAGAAAATTACTCATCTATTAAAAATCAAGAATATCATGAAATTTGCAGACAAATGAATGAAACTATAAAACATCACTCTGAGTGGGGTAACCCAGACCCATAAGGGCATGAATGTTATGTGCTCACTTATGAAGTGATATTAGCCAGAAAGTCCAGGATATCCACACTATAATCCATAGACCCAAATAATCTAATTAACAAGCAGAGCCAAAGGGAGGATGCTATAATCTCACTCAGAAGGGGGAAATAAAACACTCATGAGAGTTGGATAGAGGGAAGGAAGTTGGCAGAAGAGGGATTGGCGAAGGGACTGGTGGTGGGATGGGGTGGGGTGGGGCTGTCAGGTATAGGAAGAGCCTGGAGTAGAGGGAGAGTAGAGTACATGGAAATTAACAGTCAAAAGGTACAGGACATCTCTGGGATAAGTCAGAGACCTAGGCTGGGGGGGGGGCTCCAGGGAATCTATGAGGATGACCCTAGATGAAACTCTGAGCAGTGAAGGATATGGAGGTTGAAGAGGCCAATCCTCTAGCCATGTGAGACTCCCTGTGGAAGACCTACAAAATCTTCTACCACAAATTTGTCCTGCCTACAACAAGTACAGGAACAAAGAGTACAGTCTGAGGGAATGACCAACCAATCTTTGGCTCAACTTGAGACATATCCTATGGGAAAGAATTAACCCTGACACTACTAATGATACTCTTTTATGCTTGCAGACAAGAGTCTAACATAACTATCTTCTGAGAGGATCCACCCAGCAATTGAAGGAAAATGATGACGAGAACCACAGGTAAACATTAGACAGAGCTCACAGAGTCTTGTGAAACAGTTAGGGGAAACATTAAGGGAGTAGAAGGTATTTGGGACCAACAAAATTAACAAGAAGAATAACAGAGTCAACTTACCTACCTGGACTCTTGGGAGCTCTCAGAGACTGAACCACCATCTGAAGAGCATACATGGGTTGGACTGAGCCCCCCCTCACATATGTAGAATATGTACAGCTTTGTCTTCATGGGGGGGCAATAAGTTTAGGGGAGATGTCCCTCACTCTCTTGCCTGCCTTTGCATAATGTTCCCCCTAACTGGGTTGCCATGTACGGCCTCAGTAGGAGAAGATGTGCCTACTAGTCCTGCAGTGACTTGATGTTCCAGAGTGTGTTGGTACCTGGGGGGCAGGGGTCTCTCTCTTCTTAGAGGAGAAGAGGAGGGGGAGGGGCTATGTGAGGGGGGGCACTTGAAGGAGAGGAGAGTACTTCCATCAAGCTGTAATGTGAATATAAAAAGAGTAAAGAGTAAAGAAGCAGAGGTACAGCTTGGTATTCACAAGGGTCTCTCAACAACTGGAGTAGGGGCTTACCCTGACTCTGTTGCCCACCTGTAGATCCTCTTCCCCTTAACTGGTGTCTTGTCCTGTCTCCGTGGGAGAAGATGTGCCTAATCTTGCAGTGATGTTGGTGGCCTGGGTGAATTGGTATCCAAGGGTGGGAACTCCTCTTTCTTAGAGTTAGAGGTAAAATAAAGGGATAGCATGGGAGAGGGAGAGGTCTTCTGATGCCTGTGGGGAAGTACTGTGTAAATAAATGTAAAACAATAAATGTAAAAATAATAGTGTTTCATTAAGAACTTAAAATAGATGATTCCGTGCATGATTATAATCCTGATGCCTGGAATATAAAAGCAGGAGGCTCAGGAGTTCCAACCCAGTCTGTATGTAGTGGTATGTTTCAGTGCTTTGCCATAGAAAAACCTTTCCATTTCAATTGTAAAAGATAGTCTGGCATAGGCTTTATTCATAATATTATTTCTGATTGTACTTCCTTTATGTAGACTTGTATAGCATATTCTGAGTTTCCAGTTCACTAATTGTCATCAAAATGCTCCACAATGAACATAGGACATTAAACTCAACAATGTTTTGACTTATTCTGCAGATACTGAAACTGCCATGTCGATTTTAAGTCATATGTAATCTTCACAACCTCGGGTTATTGACAAAGAATTCTAACAATGTGTTTCTGTATATGTCTAATGAAAACTTTTATAAATGTCTTCTTATTTGAAATTAAGTTGCCTCTTCTAATCTGCAGAAGGAAAGAAAATGCCTTGCATCCACAAATTGTTATTACTTTTTACCATTATCTTTAAATAATATTTTATAAATCTTGATTTCTCCCCAAACATACCTATGTTTCTTTATAAAGATTTATTTAAAGATAAGCAGCAAAAGTATTACTTTCTGTCCACTCCACTCCACTCCACTCCACTCTTGTCACTTCCATATTCTTCTACTTTCCTCCTTTTCCAGTAATAAGGAGGTACAGCACATTTTTCCCTGTTCCAACCCATCAAAAGAGGAAAAGTCTTTCCAGTCTCAGTTTTTACATTTCACAATAAACTTCAGTAAAAATTCTCAAAAGTAAAATCCTTGCATCAAAATTTTACAACAATTATCAGTCATAGCATGCTGAAATAAAATGTTTGTTGTGTGAATTCCAAATTTTGAGTTGAAAAGAAGCAAAATATAAGTATGTCAGATTTGTGTCCACACAGAAACATGTGTCTTTTTCAACAGAATTTGAACAAACAAAAGGTAATTCAAAATTGGGTCAGACTCAAGAAAAATAATTTGAAGACTTTGGCTGAAGGCAGTAAGGAGACCATGGAGTGAACATACGGGAGTCATTTGTTCATATACTTAGCCTGCAAGTCACACTGGGATGCTGAGCAGATGAGATAGTAGTGGCTCACCACTTACTGCTGCTAATGACAGGTGATGCATCACATGGGACTTAGGCTCTGTGGTGACTGTGAGGGCTCGAACTTTTCACTTTTAGGCTCCCAAAACACTGATTTCTTCAGAGGAACTCTTGCCCTACAATCTCTGTTACAGCATATACACTCTACCTTTGTATTCCATTTTACCTTTATACTGTAAATTTACAGTATCTATTGCTTAGACATGCTTAAACCTATAATGACTTATCACCATGTTATTAATGAGACCAATAGCCCATATGTTCATCTTGTTTATAGGTGCTTGCTTAGGAACAATGGCACAGAGTAAATCCTTGGGTGGATAGAGGGCTTTGTAATTTAGGCTTATTTACATTTCCTCTGTGATATTTTCACAAATATAAATTTCTTTTATGATGCATTAGACCGAATTAATTGATACTATTAATCAAGGCATGACTGTATACTGATATTTAATATTTCATTTTGAGGTTTATTCCAGAATTTATTTTCTTCTCCTTGTCAATTCTGAACAATACTGATGTGAATAGAAGTATGCAAACTTTTACACTGCTTTCAGGTTTCCATACTCCTGAAGTGAAACTGGGTAGCCAAAATGCCAGTATAACCTTGGTTCTTCATTAGGTTCCACATTTTCAACAGACCCCACAACATTCCTTTGCTTAGTAACAATGCAATGAGTTATGATTTCTCTACAATGACAATGTTTGTAAATTTTCCATTATCATCTTAGTAATTATTATGAAGTAATATTTTACTATGGTATTAATTTTGAAATTCTTATATATTTGATATCAATCTCTCATGCAATTAGCATGAAAATAAAGCTTTTTGCCATCATAGGTTGGCAATAGTGACCTCCAGTATGGTAGTATTATGGTCATGTTTCATATTTGGTTTCAGCTGTAGTAGTGCAATTATGTAGACACAGTCTCTGCTTCAGGCCAGTCAAGGCACATGTACTGTCGCTAGTACCAGGAAAAAGTGAATCAGAACCATGCATAGGTTTTATCTGTCAGAAATCATCTATGAGAGGCTAAATGTTAGCAGGTAATTTTTCTGAAATGGTTCACCATGGATTGTGGTGAATGAGCTCATCAAAAGAGGAAGAACCTTACTCTCAGCCCTATCCAAACCCACACAAATACAAGAAAGGATATTTACAGCATACCTCCTCTTTAAGGAAGGGTGGAGTCCTAGCATCCCATAGGTTTGCTGTCCTCAGTTTTCCCAGTTTATAAGTGGACAACACATTTATTCCTGGAACTAACAGCTTTGTATCTGGACTACATGTTCTGGTAGATGTTTCTCAGAATAGTTCCAGAATTTAAAAGAGATATATGTTTTAGATGGACATATCCTAATTTTATTGGGACATGAAAATTAATATTCCTGTGGAAAAGGATCCCACAATAAACTATTAAGAGGTAGATTATTCAGATTTTAACAAACTTCAGATGACTGAGTTTGTCAAAAGTGTTCACTTTACAACAAATTGCAAAATTCAAACTGTTTAAAATGGTAAGTTAAACACTTTTAAGTAAAACACTTTGTCAGATACCTTACATAATTAGAGTTAATCATGCCAATTAATTACATTAATTAATGCAATAAAATGCTATGGGTTCACTTTTCCTGTAGGCATTGTGTATGGTAATTTTAACAATGTCCTACACAAGAAAACACATGATTGCAGAGAATAAAAGAAATGATTTTAGTAAGCAAAAGGAGCAAATGGTTTTTATGTCATTAGATATTAAAGATTTTCTAAACATTCAGTTTCATGATACATTAAAGAGGCATGTGGAGGATTACTGCTTAGGGCATTGTAGTCTGTTGGCACTGAAAAAAGCCAGGCTCTGAGGATGAACAGTTAACTCATTATTCTTGATAATGAATAACTAAGACTCTCATTATTTATGTGGTAATTCTTCCTACAGAGGTGGTGTGATCATGATCTGTGCACTTAAATCTAACACAGACATTCTGGCAATTGTGAAACAAATAGAAATTAAAATTATGTCCACTGAATACAGGTAAATATTAAATTATCATAAAATATTTTATTGTTTGTTTAACGTATCATTACTGTTTCTGCCAAAGTATACAGGAAGATTTATATCCCACCATTGTGACCTCACCACGTATCCTACCATAGAGCCTATGCTTTATGAATGGTACAGATTTACTTTACCCTATATACAGACAAGGGAATTGTTCATTGCTGAGGAGTCAGAGACAAGATGAGAATGGCATAGAAGCTGCCACCCTTTGATTTATCTTATTCCTTTTTCTCTTCAAGGCATATATGTGACCCGAGAGCCCTGAGCCCTGAGCCCTGAGCCCTGAGCCCTGAACATGCCTGACTAGGCAACCAGGAGTCTGAGCTGCCTCAGAGTCCATTCTGTCTGCCTTGCCAAGACCTACTAACATGTGTCCTTTCTCTCTCTCTCTCTCTCTCTCTCTCTCTCTCTCTCTCTCTCTCTCTCTCTCTCCCCTTATCCCCTTTCTCTACTTTAAAATAAATAATTGAAAATGATATTTGTCTTTCCTTTATTTGGCTCTCTTTGCATTATTAGTCCAATGTGTATAAAGTTGCAGAGCTGATGCTATGAATATTTTGTTTCTCTCCATTTTCACAAACATCCCAATTATTGTACAAAATGCTTTGTCTATCCAAGGACTTACTAGATTGAAGTCATATTAATATTACTGTCTCACAATTACAATCCTATGGGCAAGAGGCCCACACTTCTGGAGCCTCTAAATTTCTGTTTGAAGAACAATTTTGTTACTTTTTCTGAGGGTCATGTCCTTCAGGTTTGGCACCAGTGGTGAAGGTCCCTGTAAGCATTGTGGATGGCTGAAAAACCAACAGTGTGAACCAAGATGGATCTTGCTTAAGAATGAAGTTAGCCCTCTATCGGATGTGGGGTTAGTGATTTTGTTTTCTCAATTTGTAGGTTGTCAATTTGTCCTACTGACTAGGTTCTTTGCCTTATAGAAACTTTTCAGTTTCATAAGGTCCCATTTGTCAATTTTTGATCTTAGAGCCTGAGCATTAGCATTCTGTTTAGGAAATCTCTCCCAGCCCTACAACCCCTTGCTAATGAATTCCAGGCTCTTTCCCAATTTCTCTTCTATCTGAGTCAGTGTATCTGGTTTTATGTTGAAGTTCTTGGACTTGAACTTTGTGCAAGGTGACAAGTATGAATCTATTTTCATTTTTTGACATACAGCCAGCAAATTATAATTGTACCATTTCTGGGTCTTCAATTCTACTCCATTGACCAACATGCCTGACTCTGCACCAATACCATGCTGTTCTTATCACTATTGCTTTAAGTACAGGTTCAGGGATGATAGTTCCCCCAGAAGTTCTTTTGTTGTTAAGAATTTTTTTCACTATGCTGGGTTTTTTGTTTTTTGATATGAAATTATGAATTGCACCTTCCATGTCTTTGGAGAATTGTGTTGGAAATATGATGGGGATTGAATTGCATTGAATCTCTAGTTTTCTTTAGGTAAGATGGTCATTTTTACTGTTAATTCTACCAATCCACGATCATGGGAGATCTCTCCATTATCTGAGGTCTTCTTCAATTTCTTTCTTGAGAGACTTGAAGTTCTTGTCATAGGAATCTTTCATTTGTTTGATTAGAGCTACCCCGAAGTATTTTATAGTAGTTGTGACTATTGTGAAGGGTGGAGTTTCCCTAATTTCTTTCTCAGTCTGTTTACCATTTGTATAAAGGAAGGCTACTGATTTATTTGAGTTAATTTTATATCCTGCTACTTTGCTGAAGTTGTTTATCAGCAGTAGAAGTTTTATGTTAAAATTTTTGGGGATCTACTGTCATATCATTGGCAAATAATATTACCTTGACTTCTTTGCCAATATCCCCTAGATCTCCTTTTGTTTTCTTATTCCTCAATCTAGAATTAAGAGTACTATATTGTTCGACACAGAGAAATTGGGCACCATTGTCTTGTCCCTGATTTTAGTGGGATTGCTTCAAGTATCTCTCCATTTAATTTGACATTATCTGTTGGTTTCCTGCATATTGCTTTATTATGCTTAGGTATGGGCCTTGAGTTTCTGATCTCTCTTAAAATTTCAACATGAAGGGGTTATATTTTGACAAATAATTTTTTCAGAATCTACTGAGATGATCATATAATGTTTTTCTTAGAGTTTGTTTATATAGTAGATTATGTTAATGGATTTTCATGTATTGAACTAACATTGCATCTCTGGGATGAAGTCTACTTGATTGTGGTAAATGATAGCTTTGAAGTGTTCTTGGATTTGGTTTGCTATAATTTTATTGAGTATTTTACATCAATATTCATAACCGAAATTGGTTTGAAGTTCTCTTTTTTTGGTGGATCCTTATGTGGTTTAGGTATCAGAGTAATTGTGACTTAATAGAATGAATTAGGTAGTGTTCCTGCCATTTCTATTTTATGGAATAGATTGAGGAGTGTTGGTATTAGATCTTCTTTGAAGTTCTGGTAGTATTCTGCACTAGAGCCAACTCGTCCTGGGCTTTTTTTGTTTGGGAGGTTTTTAATAACTTCTATTTCCTTAGGGGATATCAGCCTGTTTAAATAGTTTATCTGCTCTTGATTTACATTTGGTATGTGGTATCTGTATAGAAAATAATGCATTTCATTTAGATTTTCTAGCTTTGTTGAGTGTAGGTTTTTGTAGGAGCATCTGATGATTTTTTTAAAAATTTCTTCTGTTTGTGTTGTTATATCTCCCTTTTCCTTTATGATTTTGTTAATTTGCATACTGTCTCTGGGCCCTTTAGTTAGTATGGCTAAAGGTTTATCTATCTTGTAAATTTTCTCAAAGAATAAGCTCCTAGTTTTGTTGATTCTTTGTATTGTTCTCTTTGTTTATATTTAGTTGATTTTAGCCCTCAGTTTGACTATTTCCTGCTGTCTACTCCTCTTTGGTATGTCTACTCCTCTTCTTTTCTTCTAGAATTCTAAGGTGTGCTGTTAAGTTGCTTGTGTAGGAGCTCTCCAATTTCTTTACCAGGGCACTTAGTTCTATGAATTTTTATCTTAGGGCTGCATTCACTGTGTCCCAGACTCAAGAAGCAAACCTTCAAAAGACCAAACAACCCAATAAAAAAATGGGGTGTAACTAAACAGAGAATTCACAACAGAGGTGAATTGAATGGCTAAGAAGCACTTAAAAAGTGTTCAGAGTCCTTAGTCATCAGGGTATTGCAAATCAGAAGAACCCTGAGATTACACCTTTCACCAAACAGATTGGCTAAGATTAAAAACTCAGATTTTATCACATCTTGGCAAGAATGTGGAGAAAGAGGATCACTTCTCCATTGCTGGTGGAATTGCAAATTGGTACAACACTCAGGAAATTATTCTGGAGGTTCCTCAGAAAATTGGAAATAGATCTACTGCAAGACCCAGCTATAACACTATTGGTCATATACACAAAATATGCCCCACCTTGTCACAGGCACATTTGCCACTATGTTCATGGTGGCCTTATTTGTGGCAGCCAGAATGTGAAAACAAACCAGATGTCCCATAATAGAAGAATGGATACAGAAAATGTTGTTCATTTACACAATGGAATACTATTCACCTATTAATAATGAGGATATCATGAGTTTTTCAGGCAAATGAATGGAACTAGAAATTATCATCATAAGTAAGGTAACTCAGACTCAAAAGGACATACATGGCATATAATAATTGGATATTAGCTAAAAATGTACAGAAGCCCAGGATACAATCAATAGAACTCGAGAAGGTTAACAAACCATTGGTCCCAAGCAAGGATGCCTCAATCTTACTTGGGAGGAAGAAGAAAGCAATTGGGGTGTGTACAGAGGGAGGGAGGAACCTGAGTTGGAGAGGGGATAGGGATGGAAAAAGAGGACCATGACTAGGTTTTTGAGGGATATAGGAGTGAAGCCCTTAGTGCCATCAGAAAGAATGGAAACAAGCAACCTCGGGAGTTAGGAAGTGGGGTGACCCTCTAGAATTTTACCAGAGTCCTGGGAGGTGAAAGACACTAAGGACTCAAAAGGAGGGACCTTAAATGAAATGCCCAACAGTAGGGAGAGGGAACCTGTAGAGTCTACCTCCAGTAGAAAGACAGGGCATCAAATGGAGTGATGCAGTTGCTGTACCACAGTCAAAAACTGACCCAGAATATCTCCTGTATAAAAGAACTGCAGAGATGAAAATGAAGAAGAGACTGAGGTAAAGGAGGTTTAGTGACTGGCCCAAAATGGGGTCCAGCACAATGGGAGGCTCCAAGGTCTGTCACTATTACTGAGGCTATGGTGTTTGCAGATAGAAGCCTTCTGTAAGCTGCCATCTGAGAAGCCCAACAAACAGCTAAAAGAGTCAGTTGCAGATACTTACATCCAACCAATGGACAGAAGCTGTCCTGACACCTGTGGTTGCATTAGGGAAAGGCTAGAAGAAGCTGAGGAGAAGGGCAACACCATAGGAAGACCAGCAATCTCAACTAACCTGGACCCTTGAGATCTCTCAGACATTGAGCCACAAACTACTCAGCATATACTAGCTGATATGAGGCCCCTGACACAAATATAGCAGAGGACTGCCTGGTCTGGCCTCAGTGAGGGAATAAGCACCTAACACTTGAGAGACTTGAGGCCCCAGGAGGTGGGGAGTTCTGCTGGAGTAGGGGTGGGTGATAGAGACATATTCTTGGAAATGGAGGAGAAGGAATGTGATGAGGAGCAGTCAAAGGGCTGTTCATAATGATAATAATGAAAAAGAATGTAGGAGTTATATGGTTTTGTTTCAAATGTGTAAAGTCTGACATCTGGCCAAATGTGTGGAGTCTGACACTAAAGCAGTTTATTTTTAGACATATGTAAATACAGTACAACTTTGGGAAAAATTCCTGGTAACAGTGATCTGAATTGCATGTGCACAATGAAGCCTAAAGCATGATTATGTTTTAAATCTTTTGCAAAGTATATGTGACATCTCCCCTAAAGATTGGTTCAGTTGACTGAGAAAGGAAAATAGAGATGAAGACTTACAGAAGGATAATCAAGAATAAATGTTCTGGGAAATCTAGGTGAGCCCTTAACTTACTAATAGCAAAAGTTATCATGTTGGACTATCCAGAGACTACCCCATTCGGGAGTCCATCCCATCATCAGCCACCGAACCTAGATACTAATGCTCATGTCAGCAAGATTCTGCTGAAGGGACCCTGATATTGCGGACTCTTGTGAGGCTATGCCAGTGCCTGGCAAACACAGAAGTGGATGCTCACAGCCAGCTATTGGGATGGAACACAGGGTCCCCAATGGAGGAGCTAGAGAAAGTACCCAAGGAACTGAAGGGGGCTGCAACCCTGTAGGTGGAACAACAATATGAACTAACCAGTACCCCCTGAGTTTGTGTCTCCAGCTGCATATGTAGCAGAAGATGGCCTAATCGGCCATCATTGGGAAGAGAGACCCCTTGGTCTTGCAAACTTTATATGACCCAGCACAAGGCAAGGCCTGGGCCAAGTAGTGGGAGTGGGTGGGTAGGGGAGCAGAGGTGGGGGGAGGGGTATAGGAAACTTTTGGGATAGCATTTGAAATGTAAATAAAGAAAATAATAAAAAAAATGAAAAAAATGAAAAAAAAGTTATCATGTTATTAATAATATCCACTCCCAGTCATCTGGGTGAAAAATAAATATACATTTATTTTGTTGAGGAGACAGCCATGTGTGAGTAACATACCTAGTTTCTCCAGTGCTTATCTGTGAACACTCATGCCCTCTACAAGTTAGAAGAGGTTTTATGTCATTTAACAATCATAAGAAGCCTGTATAACTCTTCCTTCTATACCCCAACACTAACATGGGCCTTTGCATATTGCTCCCCAGGGAGGTCCCACCCTTACTAGTCTGAGATAAAAGCTCAGTTGTCATGTTGCAGTGACTAATCAGTCTCCTCAGGCTGTCTCCTCAAAATGAAGTTGCCTGTTAGGCTGTTGGTGCTGTTGTTCTGGATTCCTGGTGAGGANAGAGGGAAGTGAGGGAGGAGACTGGATAGGGAGCATGAGCACTGAATTCCATTGCTCATTACATATATTCTGCCATGTGTGAGAAGATGGGTCTTATCCTCCAGCGTGGGGCCTCTGGGGTGAATATTTGTTAGAGGGAGGTTCCAGATGGGAACATGGGCTACCATGAAGATTATGGCATGGATGCATGGAGTGGTCTAAGTTATGCCTAGAAGTGCCTTGAGACTTGCATTGCACTTTTTTTGGCAAGAATAGAATTTTAGGATATAAAAAGTGGTATGTAAAAATAAACAACATAGTTGAAATAAAAAAAAATCACAAGGATATTCAGGAATTTTGTGTGTAACTCTGTACTTCTCTCTCATTGTTTCAGCTTCCAGCAGTGATGCTGTGATGACACAAACTACACTCTCCCTGCCTGTCAGTCTTGGAGATCAAGCCTCCGTCTCTTGCAGGTCTAGTCAGAGCCTTGTACATAGTAATGGAAACACCTATTTGAACTGGTACCTTCAGAAGCAAGGCCAGTCTCCACAGCTCCTGATCTACAGGGTTTCCAATCGATTTTCTGGGGTCCCAGACAGGTTCAGTGGCAGTGGGTCAGGGACAGATTTCACACTCCAGATCAGCAGAGTGGAGGCAGAGGATTTGGGAGTTTATTTCTGCCTCCAAGTTACACATGTCCCTCCCACAGTGATACAGACTCTAACAAAAACATTCTTGCTAGGGGTGTCCCAGCTGCCACATATGTTATTCACTTGTAAGAGAGAGGTGCTGAGGAACTCCAGATTATTGGTTGCAGCTGAGGGCAAGTGCAGCCTGGCTGCAGATCACTCGTCACTCATTTTTGGCTTCATTGCAACAATAAAAATGTTATTGCACCTGCCTCGGGAGAATAGTAAACAGGTGCCTCCCAGACAACAGAAAAGAGTGAGAAAAAAGCTGAGTGAAAACTCATTTGGATTCAGCAGGACTTGAGTGCTTTTTAACTTGTTATCAAGTAAAGCAAACAGGAAGCCAAGATATATTCCTTCCTTAAACTGTCTTCTTTACCATGTAATTGCTTGATTTGGAGTTTTTATGCTTTTGACTTAAATTCATATATATCCTATCAAAATTATATCTATCTATCTATCTATCTATCTCTACTTCCATTGGTTTTTATTTGTGTAAACTTATCCAGTGACTTTGTAACTTTCCTAATATGCTTTTACTGATGAAGTGTTTCTTTTATGACATAGAAATGTTTCTTTGTATTCCATTCAGCTAATCTAATGATATTAACTCCATGTTAATTTTTAATCACAATCACAGTTACAGATGAGTAGGAATGTATTTATGCTAGTATCTTCTGCTTGTTTTGAATAATTTATTTCCTCTGTTCCTATTCTATGTTTTTTTATATACTGATAAAATTTTATTTTTTTTCTTTCTGGTACTTGATCTTTTAGACAGGTGTTTTGCACTGAACTTATATGAGATTCTCTGTACTTCCAGGGACTGAATGTTGAGATCACACTTCATTAGTTTTGTTTCCTGTATGTTTACCTTTTTTCTTCTTTCATTTAATACTGACTCACATACTGTCTAGGCTGTTCATTAATTTCTACTTTATTTAATATTTATTTTTAAAGATATATAATAAATAAAAACTGATTAGCAATTATCCTCTTTCACACTCCCAAACTCCCTTTTTACTCTATTATTATTATTATTTTACTTATTCACTTTAAATCCCATTCATGGCTCCCTTTCAGTCTGTCTCTCCACTATCTTCCTCCTTTCCTCACTCCCTTTTACCACTCCCCTTGGCCCTCCTTGGGTATCCACCAACCATGGCTCTTTGTGTGTGTGTGTGTGTGTGTGTGTGCCCCCACCCCCACCTGCCGGTCCATGGGTTGTGGGAAAGAGGGGAGTGGGAGAGTGTTCGAATCCCGCCAGAGTTCCAGTGCTCTTGGCGAGCAGATGTGGGAGGACTGTGCATGCTTTCCATGAGGCCCTGGGTAAGCATCTGGCTGTGTTAAGCCACTGACCCAACACAGCAGGTGGTGGACAAGGAGCAGCCCCAGTTACCAGGTTATCAGCCTCTGTCATCCCACACTGGATATAGTGGAGGAGCTGAGAACACAATAGGGGCCACGGGGCACTTGGCCCCTGGGAGGAAAGCAGGGGAGGGCAGGGGGAGAGGGGGCTGCTGGGGTTCCCAAGCAGGCAAGAGTCCTTAGGCCTGTCCATGGCTGCAGCATAGGAAGGCTTTCTGGTGGGAGGTTAGACACAGCTCATTAGGACAAAGCCTATCCCATCATTCAAGCACAGTGGGCTTTCATGAACAGAGACAGTCTATGGTTTTAGTGCTTTATTGTCAAAAGGCAGGGGGAAAAAGAGAAGGTAGAAAGAGAGAGGGAGAGGCTGGCCATGGCCCCTTGGAGAGAGGGAGAAAGAAAAGAGAGAAGGAGATCTCAAAAGAGAGGTAAAAGCTTAGAGAGCAAGGAGGGGCCAAACAGCCTCTCTTACAGTGGGCTTGTCTCTTTTGCTGTTGCTAGGAAAGGAGTCTTGCCAGAATGCCAGAAGCTTGGGACATTGTCTACATGACTGATAGCCACATGCCTCTCCTGTGGTGGCTGTGGGGGCAGTAACTTTGACAGGATCCAGGGGTCCAGGAAACATGATTGAATACCTTCTGTCCCATGTAGGTGGAAATTACCACCCACCAGGTCCCACCAGGTCCTACCAGGGTTCAAGATCTAATCTCGACTGGAGACCAGGCTGTCTGTGCATAGCTCACTTCCCCACACCCACCCACCTGAACTCTAAACTCCCTGGGGCCTCCAGTCTCTTGAGGATTCAGTGCATTATCTCTGAATGAATACAGACCATGAAGTTCGATACTGTGTGTTGGGGGCCTCATATCAGCTGGTGTATGGTGTATGTTTGGTGGTACAGTGTTTGAAAAATTAGGGGGTCCAGATTAATTGAGACTGCTGGTCCGCCTACAGGATTGAGCTTCTCCTCAGCTTCTTTTAGCCTTCCATAATTCAACAAGGGTCAGCTGCTTCTGTCCATTGGTTTGGTGCAAATATCTGCATCTGACTCTTTCAGCTGCTTGTTGGGTCTTTCAGAGGACAGTCATGGGTCTCTGCAAAGCTAGGCACATCCTTTCCCACTGCATCCTCTCCAAGAAAATGCAGCTCAGCTAGAAGAACACATTCCACATACAGGCAATAATTTTGGGATAGTCCCTACTCTGGTTGTTAAGGAAACATGAAGATAAAGGTGTGCATCTGCTACATATGTGCCAGAAGGCCTAGATCCAGGCAGTGTTCTTTGGTTGGTAGTTCAGTCTCTCAATGTTCAAAGGGTCCAGGTTAGTTGACTCTTGGTTTTCCTTTTAAGTTCCTTTCCCCTTTGAATTCTCAGTTGGCCCTCCTGTTCTTCCAGAAAGATCCCCAACTCAATCCACTCTTTGGCTGTATGTGTCTGTATCTGTCTGAGTCAATTGCTGGGTGGAACCTCTCAGAGGACAGCCATGCCTCTCTATTATCTGCAGGCATAACAGAGTATCATTAATAGTGTCAGGGATTGGGGACTGCTTGTGGGATGGATCTCAAGAAGGGCCTGTTATTGCTTATCCCTCAGTTTCAACTCCATACCCCATCACTATATTTCTTGTAGATAAGATAAATTTTGGGTTGAAAGATTTGTGAATGGGTTGGTATCTTTATCTCTCTGCTGGGGTTTCTACAAGGCTACAGCAGGTGACCTCTTCCATATCTCCAATGCTGCGAGTCACAGCTAAGGACATCCCCATTAATTCTTGGGTGCCTTCCACATTCGAGGTCTGTTTCATATTAGATTTCCCCTACATTCCCACCCCTGTCAGTTGCAGATTTTCATTTTTTCTCATGGCCATCTGGCCTTCCCCAAATCTGATCCCCAACAACCTATTTTCCATCCCTGTCACCTCTCCCATACAGTTACTTCCCTCCTTCTTCCTTTTATGACTGTTCTATTCTGTCCTTCCAAGTGAGATTCAAGAATCCTTGCTTGTGACTTCCTTCTTGTTTAGCTGCTTTGGGTCTGTGGAGTGTATCATGTGTATCCTGTATTGAATGGCTGATATTAACTTATAAGTAAATACTTATGGTGCACATCCTTTGGGGACTGGGTTAACTCATTCATGTTAATATTCTCCATTTGCCTGCAAAATTCACATTGTCTTTGGTTTTAGTAGTTGAATAGTCCCACCATGTATACTCTTTGGTTGGTGGTTTAGTCCCTGGGAGCTCTGGGGTACTGATTAATTCATGTTGTTGTTTCTCCTATGGGGCTGCGACCCCTTCAGCTCCTTGGGTCCTTTCTTTAGCTCCTCCGTTGGGGACCATGTGCTTAGTGTAATGGGTGGTAGTGAGCATTCTCTTCTGTATTTGTCAGGCACTCACAGAGACTCTCAGGAGACAACTATGTCAGGCTCCTGTCAGCAAACACTTGTTGACATCCACAATAGTGTTTGGGTTTGGTGATTGTAAATGTGATGGATCCCCAGGTGGGGCAGTCACTATATGGCCTTTCCTTCAGTTTCTGCTCCAAACTTTTTCTCTGTATCTCCTCCCATGGTTATTTTGATCTCCCTTCTAAGAAGGACAGAAGTATCCACACTGTGACCTGAGGTCCCAGCTATAGCAGTCCTGGGCATATACCCAGAAGATGCTCCAACATGTAAGAAGGACACATGTTCAACTATGTTTATAGTAGCCTTATTTATAATAGCCAGAAGATGGAAAGATGTTGTTTCTTCTATGGAGCTGTAAACCCCTACAAATCTTTGGGTCCTTTCTCTGGGTCCTTCATTTGGGGACCCTGTGCTCAGTTCAATGCATAACAAGAGTACACATGGTAGGACTCTTGGCCCCAGCTACATATGCAACAGAGGATGGCCTAGTTGGTCATCAGTGGGAGGAGGGACCCTTGGTTCTGTGAAGGCTCTAAGCCCCAGTGTAGGGAAATGCCAGGGCCAGTAAGCAGGAGTGGGTGGGTTGGTGATCAGGGGGAGGGAGAAATAAGGGGAGGGAGTTCTCAGAGGGAGACTAGGAAAGGGGATAACAATTGATATGCAAATAAAGAAAATATCTAATAAAAATAGTTGAATAGTATTCCATTTTATAGAGGTCCCATATTTTCTTTATTAATTCTTCAGTTGAAGGATATCTAGTCTGTTTCCATTTTTGGCTATTATAAATAAAGCTTCTACGAAGATAGTTGAGCAACTGTCTTTGTGGGATAGTGGAACACCTTTTGTGTATATGCCCAGAAGTGGTATTGTTGGGTCTTCAGGTAGAAATCTTCCCTGTTTTCTGAGAAATTGCCAATTGAATTCCAAAGAAATTGTAGAAGTTTTCACTCCTATCAGCAATGAAGAAGTGTTCCCTTCGCTCCACCTCCTCACCAGCATGTGATATCTCTTGAGTTTAGGATCTTAGTCATTCTGGCGGGTGTAAAATTTAAAAAAAAAAAAAGTTGTTTTGATTTGCATTTATGTGATGGCTAAGGGCTTTGAACATTTCTTTAAGTGCTTCTCAGCCACTGAATATTCCTTTGTTGAGAATTCTCTGTTTAGATCTGTGCCCAATTTTTAATTGGGTGATTTGGATTGTTAGTGTTCCTTCTCAAAGGGGATATTAACTCTCTGTCAGATATGAGGTTGGTAAATATCATTACTCAGTCAGTTGGCTGTCATTTTGTCCTATGGACTGTATCCTTTCCCTTACAGAAGATTTTCAGTTTTATGAGGTCCCATGTATCAACTGTTGTTTTTTTTTTTAATTATTTTATTAGATATTTTCTTCATTTACATTTCAAATGCTATCCCGAATGT
>NW_018391672.1:0-1096 GCF_900095145.1 Mus pahari
GAAGAATGAGAATTGATCCATTCTTATCTCCTTGTACAAAGCTCAAGTCTAAGTGGATCAAAGACCTCCACATAAATCCAGAGACACTGAAATTGATAGAGGAGAAAGTGGGGAAAAACCTCAAAGATATGGGCACAGGGAAAAAAATTCTGAATAGAACTGTAAAGGCTTTTGCTGTAAGATCGAGAATTGACAAATGGGACCTCATAAAACTGCAAAGCTTCTGTAAGGCAAAAGACTGTCAATAAGACAAAAAGGCCTCCAACAGATTGGGAAAGGATCTTTACCAATCCTAAAGCAGATAGAGGACTAATATCTATTATATATATAAAGAACTCAAGAAGACATACTCCAGAAAACCAAATAACCCCATTAAACAATGGGGCACAGAACTAAACAAAGAATTCTCAAGTGAGGAATATCGAATGGCTGAGAAACACCTCAAAAAATGTTCAATATCCTGGATCATCAGGGAAGTGCAAATCAAAACAACCTTGTGATTCCACCTCACACTAGTCTGAATGGCTAAGATCAAAAATTCAGGTGACAGCAGATGCTGGCGAGGATGTGGAGAAATAGTAACACTCCTCCATTGTTGGTGGGACTGCAAGCTTGTAAAACCACTCTGGAAATCAGTCTGGCGGTTCCTCAGAAAATTGGACATAGTATTACTGGAACATCCAGCAATACCTCTCCTTGGCATATATCTAGAAGATGTACCAACTGGTAATAAGAACACATGATCCACTATATTTATTGCAGCCTTATTTATAATTGCCAGAAGCTGGAAAGAACTGTGATGTCCCTCAACAGAGGAATGGATACAGAAAATGTGGTACATTTACACAATGGAGTACTACTCAGCTATTAAAAACAGTGAAACTATGAAATTCCTCAGCAAATGGATGGATCTGTAGGGTACCATCCTGAGTGAGGTAACCCAATCACAAAAGAACTCACTTAATATGCACTCACTGATATGTGGATATTAGTTCTGAAACCTAGAATACCCAAGATACAATTTGCAAAACGTAAGAAACTCAAGAAGAAGGAAGACCAAAATATGTTCGCCCCTTCTTAGAATTGGGAACAAAAC
>NW_018391672.1:1191-11157 GCF_900095145.1 Mus pahari
CCCCAATAGAGGAGCTAGAGAAAGTACCCAAGGAGCTGAAGGGATCTGAAACCCTATAGGTGGAACAACAATATGAACTAACCAGCACCCCCAGAGCTCATGTCTCTAGCTGCATATGTAGCAGAAGATGGCCTAGTCAGCCATCACTGGGAAGAGAAGCCCCTTGGTCTTGCAATTTTTATATGACCCAGTACAGGGGAACACCAGAGCCAAGAAGGGGGAGTGCGCTGTTAATGGATCGGGAGGGGGGAGCGTATAGGGGACTCTGGGGATTGCATTTAAAATGTAAATGAAGGAAATACCTAATAAAAATTGGGAAAAATAAGATGAAAATTCTGGCTTTTGTAACAGCACAGATGAATGAGCAGATAGAATGCTAAGTCACAGAAACCAGGATCAGAAATAATGTGTTACTTCACTGGCATATGGAATGACAAAGTCAAACCATAGAGGCAGACAATAGAAGAGGGTTTTATCATTTCTTCCTTTTATATTTTTCATCCTCTTTCTCTCAATCTCTCCCTATCTGTGTGACTGACACATTTAAAAGGAGCTTTAATAAGCCCAGTCACTGTGGAGAAATCATTTCCTAGTTTCTTATGTTTGCATTAACATATATGATTTCATACGGCAAATATCTAGCAATAAGATAGAGGTGATCAAGCAATTCACTTTAAATATTAATTGTTGATGAATTATAAATGTACAATTAGAAATATTTTGAAAGTATCCATGATATTGATGTTGGAGCTAAATTTACAATTACCTCACTATTTACTATTACTCACCCCATATTGGCTCAATGGGAAGCAGATGAGATGGTTCAGGAAGTAGATTAGCAGCCAAAGCTGAAAAGTTAAAAATAAACTGGACCAAAGAACAGCAATGCCCAACCCTGAACTAGATACTAACTCTCTGGGATGAGAAGATTAAGAGTTAAAAGAAAAATCACAAGGAGGTAGACTTTTCTGTTTTTATTTGATCTTTTATTTGCTTATTTTTATTGTTTGGAGACACGGTCTTACACTCAAAATCTTTCTGTCCTGACCTCCAAATGCAGGGACTATAGTTATGTCTAAAACCTGGCTTTATTGAAGACTTAAGTTGTTTAAAGGTGAATATTATTTTATCTTCTGGAGAACATGTTTGCATTTAGATATTGGATTCTGTGGTTTAAATTTAGTGTTTTCTTAACTAATCTTGGGAATTTCCCTCTGGGTGTTGGGAGATGAAGGATAATAACATTCTAGCCCCAGTGCTAAGCATTACTTCATCAGGATAATTTCTTTTAGTGTCACCTCTTGGTTTTCATCTAAACAACATGAATTCATCTAAAGAGAATACAATATTGCTCAATACTGGACATTTCCTAATATAGTAGCAATCAAAATATATCTATGATCCTGGAAATCCCAGCATCGTGTAAGGGTGCTTATAAATCCCAAACTACTTTTTAAAGACTCTGAGATGATTTGCCTTTCACACCATGGGTACAAAAGGTATTATTCTTCTGTGAGCAAGAATCAAGTTGGTGACTCTAAGATTTTGGAGTGGTCACTGGAGACTTTGCTATTGTAAGGGTCCATGATTTGCCAAAGAGTTAGTTTACATAAATAAATAAGGATTAAGAAATTGCAAAGGTAATAAAGTTTGAGGCACTTCGAGACACTTGATTCACACCCTTGGCCTTGCGCTTGGTGACTGATGTGAACCAGTGACTTCAGCTCTGATTCCCTCAGGGATGCTGTTTACTTTGCCACATGACATAGACATTTGATCTCAAGTCCTTTCATCTATCTGGATTCCTTATGTTTAATGCATCTGGAATATGGCTTGTTATTCTTTATGCCTTTTATTATGTCGCTTGAAATCAGCCTGAGGAAAAATCAGAAGACTACAATTGTTTTAAGTGCATTTTTAAATCAAAATACACAAAATTGTATAGGATTCTATGAGTCAGTGCTACAACTGTAGACTTCATAAAACAGACTTCATAAAACTATAGTGTGTTATAGTTGAATCTATTATTACCTGACATCTGACATAAAGGCTGGTAAAGGACAAAAGCATCCGAAGTCTCCACTAGGTAAGCAAGCAATTGGACGACAACAGAGAACCAAACTTTCCTGCTGCTCTCTTCATGTTACTCATTTCCTCTTCTGAGCTTTGAATTTTTCCTTCATTTTCATCTTCTTCTCTGGCACCTAGGACTCTTAGCTAGAGTTAGGTGGGATTTAAGTGTCCTCTCCTTGTTTTGAAACTATGTCTCATGCATTCATACCTATTAGTTGTGTGACTTTGAGCAAATGAGTCCAACATTTTGTGTTATAGTTTCTTTCTGTATAAAATTAAGACACTAACAAGTGGATCTTTACTACTGACAAAGGACAAGTGACAGTCCACAAGCTGCCTGTGCATTTTGCTTACTCCCTTCTATTAGAATCATCATTGGTATTTGCACACATTAGAGGAAAATAAAGATATGTATTAGTTAATTCAACAAACACACAATTGTTTAATGTCTATTAATTCATTCAGCAACTGCCCAAGATAATTGCAAATTATAGACCAAAGCTTACCTTGTCTCTCCTTGAGAATGTATGCTCAGAGCCAGTACCTGTATAAAATCCCTAGGAAAAAATGCTCTGCTCAAATGACTGAGTCATGTTACTTGAGAAGGGTGAATTTTACTTTTCAGTTTCTAATTTACAGAGCTGATTATAGCTTTCACCATTAAGTTAATCAAGTGCTAAGCAAACATTCTATAAAGATTTGTTGTGGATTCATCTTTTTATATAAGTTACTTTGCTTTTCTTTATGATATAGCAATTAACTTGAGATATAATAATAGAATGTGTATGCCAGCCACAGAGACAAACATCAAACAAGTGTGTGTGTGTGTGTGTGTGTGTGTGTGTGTGCTTAAATGTCTAATAAATTTTAGATGGAAACATAAAGCAGAGGTCCTCACCTAATCTGATCCAGTGGTCAGAAAAACTTGTCCAATAAGGGTTTTAAACTGAGTTCTCAAAGCTGAATAGAAAAGAAATATCTAGGAAAATGTTCAGCAAAAGGATGTTGGCAGAATGGTGTGTCCACAAGAATGATATTCAGAGTAGCTGGAAAAAGATTAGTGTGCTAAACCCAAAGAGTGAATCAACTAGTAACAAGCATGAACTGCTGCCAGAATGATGGGAAAGTTCTCCAGGGTTTCTAACCCAGGTGAATCATTTGGTCTCATTCTAAGTTCAGAGGATTTTCAGAAAGAGAGTGATATAATGAGATTGGTAACATCACATATGAAAGGTGATCAGGGAGAACTCTAACCACAGTAGTGATGCTGAAGACACAGTTTGAACCAAATGATACCTTTGATACTGGAGAAACTGGCAGGCTTGAAAGCCTCATACACTTCATGGCTGAATACAGAGAGATAAGAGGGAGGACAATCCAGGTTTTATGGGCCCTGAAACATGAATTTATGGAGTTATTTCAGAAATGGTTGTACTCAGTAAGGTTCCTCAATGGCTGCTAAAGTTCTTGACATCCCATATAGACACAGGGTGATGGAGATGAGGAAGAAGCAGTGTTTTTCTGTCTGTACCTCTCTATGAATGAGCAGCATCTCTCTCGAGTGTGAGAAACATGGTAAAAAATTGGCATTTCTTTCCAATTCTGAATCTCATTGATTGTAGTATTGACAAAACATTTCAGGAAGTATTTCATTATCTGCAAAATAAGAAAGCCTTGAATCCTTGTAGTCCTTGTTCTATTAACAGAACATAATTCTTGTCAGACCCAATACATCTGAAATCGTAATTATGTTAATGTAATAACAATAAATCAAGGATGACCTAAACAAATCAGGATTAATACCTAGTTTACAATGAATATGTGATAGCATGGGCTGGTGTTCTCTCTCTCTCTCTCTCTCTCTCTCTCTCTCTCTCTCTCTCTCTCTCTCTCTCTCTCTCTCTCTCNCACACACACACACACACACACACATATACACACACACACACACAAACACAAACACATATCTGAGTTCTCTCCCCTCAGAAAGTAGGTTCCTCTCTCTTTTTCATCTTGGTGGTCTCTGACTCATGTCCCTTATTGACCACAGTTGACACCTGCTTTCTGTCAGCTGGTGCTGCATCATTCCTTAGTGAGGCAAGGGAATGACATGAGCTGTGATATCACAGAAATAATCAGTCATGTGATGATTGTAAGCTTCACTCACTCTTTAGAACCTAGACTCAAGCTTGGGAGATATTATCTAGATATGGTTGGCTGGAAGATAGTGTCTCAGGTTGAGAACTATGTCAAGGCAGGAACTCAAGGCAAGAGCTTGAAGCAGAAGCCAAGAGGGAATACAATTTACTGGCTCATGACCACTAGCTTGCTCACCTAGCTTTTTATATATCCTAGCCATACCTGACTAACAATGAATTGTCCACAGTTGGCTGAGACCTTCTATGCCAATTAGTGAAAAAAAAATGCCCCAGAGGTACACCCACAGGCCATTACAATGGAGGTAACAGAACATCTGATTTTCTTTTAATTTTATTGAAATTTATAACTTTTGTATTAACGAAACAAAAAAAAAGTCTACCTAGCTGTTTTGAAAGTTATAAAGTTATTTACTAAGACAAAAAAGAAGTAAGTCTTAAAAGTAAAAAACACAGAGTCAGAGAAATCAGTTTAAATATATTTGCTTAATCTCTCTCAGTTTCTGTATTTTAAACACACTTGCAAGATAATACAAACATTTTAAACACTGTAACTTATTCTTAGGAAATAATATGTTATCATAGTGAAAATGTGGAATTTGCATGCTTAAAAAATGGCATATATATGATTTAAACTATTATTTTCTACCATTTGAAATCATAATAAATTAGCTTTTACTATAGACTGATTCTAACTTGACTCTCATCATACAAATGTCTTCTAAAATACACATGTGCCCTATGTCTTGCTATTGTGAGGCATATCCTGGGATTAGAACTACTGCAGATAAAAATCACAATTTAGCACCTGTGTGACCTTGAACCAACCAGAATACCTCCTCATAACTCAATTTTATAGTGTGCAAACCAGAAATGATACTATTTGTTTCATACTTGTTTTATGATTGTTGTGAGAATTCAATTAAATAATGTACTATACTGAGTTAAGAACTCATTGCTCTCTGTGGTTATTAATAATTTATAAATTTTTTATCTTTGAAAATGGCACTGTGATTCTTCCAAAAAAGTTCTTAAGCATAATACAAAACAAAGCAGATATTTCTTTTCTTCATTCTGTTATTTCTCTTCACTCACTGCCTCTGGCTTTCCTTGATCTTGGGTTATTAGGTATACCTCCTGCTTCTTATCACTGGAATACAATTTACATTTACCTATGATTAACCAGTTTCCAGGAATGACAATTTTCAAGTCAATATCATAGCTAGAGATATCTTACAGAATTCATATTTTTACATTTATTCTGACATTTTATCCTTTGTTGGATTTAGAGAATGGAATTATCAATTCATTAGAGAACCAAACCAAACAAAACATCTGTGAAAATGCCACAATGAATCCTATGTATTTGTGTGCTAACAACACCTACTAAAACAGGGAGCATTTTAAGCTTTTGTTGGTCAGTTTATTTTAAACTTCTGAGTCCAGTTAGTGCTGCCTATATGCACATGGTTTTGAGATTGTCAATGGGGAATGGGAAGTCTACCAGCAGTCTTAAATAAATGTAACTGTCCCTTTCCATCATTAGCATAGCTCTTCATGTGAGGCTTGGGGCCTTTAGAGCACTGGCCCAGTCCGTGATGGAGGTTTTAACTGACTCGATCTTGTATGGATCTTGTCTCAGAAAGCTATCCTCTAGTTCATCCTTGTTATTCCCTCTTTCATGATATTCTCTGAGCCTTCAGAGGAGGGAGTTGACATAGATGTTCCATCCATTGGACTCACAGACAAATCTTTTCAGCACTTTAAACATGTCTCAATGTTTATCATTAAACACTGTGATTAACCACTTCTTCAACTGAGGTTAGTAACAGCACAAATCTATGCATGTAAACATAAACACTTAGAAGGCAGTTTGACATTTATCATTTAGAAAAACAAAATCAACAATTACTGCCTTAGAGTCTATGGCTTCCCTAATGATGGGTTTTAAACATATTTGTATTATGAGAATTGAATTACACAGTGGAATAGGCCTTAAAGTCAATCAAGAGAATAGTTGGCTATAAACAGTTTTGCTACATCTTTGCTGGCAGGTCATTGTTGTAGCATGCTGAGTCAAGTACTTGATAATAACATCAATATCTTTTCTTCCTTAGTAGTCCACATAGCACCGCTTAGCACTGCAAAAATTAGAAATGAGGGGACTTTCCTGGTCAGTTCAGCATCCATTTCTCTGTTACCTGCAGTCAAAATATGTAGTGTTTTTAATTAGCCTACAAACTAGTGGGGTTTCATAAAGCATCTTCAGAAATTAGTTTTGGTTAACTCAAACTTTGTCCTTTCCTTCCCCATCCTCTGTCTCCACCCCTGCTTTTATTTAGCCCTGGTATTCTCCCTTGTTTTTCATATCACATCTATTCTGCTATCCATATTATTATATTTTTTAAGTTGGCTTACAAGAGCATAGTCCCCAAATAACTTCTTCATGTACACCTCATTTTTCTAAAGACTTGTTTATTTGTGTGTGTGTGTGTGTGTGTATCCACACATGTGTGTACGTGCCCTGTGAGTCCATAAGGGGCATTAGACTCCTTAGAGATTTGTGAGCTGCCTGATACAAGTGCTAGGCCAAATTCTGGTCCTCTTCAATTCTATCTCTACTCACATGAAAATTTCATTACTTTACTTTTCATTTCACCTGATTATTATCCCATTCTCTATAAATATTTTCACTATCTATTTATCAGTTGATGGACATCTGAGTTAAAGTGTAGTAAACGTCTAAGGAGTAAGGATCATGTTTACATACCTTATTTCACTTGTACACAGAATTTTTTATACTACAATTTTATTGTATTACTTACCATGGAGAAATTTCATTTAAACTGCTAGCTATATCTGGGAAGTTCCTTGAACTAGATTAGGGGCTGATATCTGTCAAAGAACTGATGCATTTATACATTATTTGTGTAGCTTTATAAAATTAAATCATCACTTTAAATTACAAAATATCCCCTTAGCCATAATAGTGACACAAGTATTATAGGTATAACAAAACACTTTAAGATGGATTAAGGCCTGCTTTATGGGAAAAAATATTTGGTTCTGCAAATATGGTCAAAACCCAAGGTTGGGAGCCACAAATGAAGCATCTATATCATACCCCTCTCCTTAAGATTCAGAGCCATTATGTAAAAGAGGAACATTATGTAAGAGACAGACGTTCTGGGGAAGTGGAGTGAAGCAGTGTACTTTAGACAGGACAGGACCAGGGCACCTGTAAACCTACAGCTTTATGAGTAAGCCTATTACTATTGTTTTGCTAAATAGACATAATAATATAAAATTCCCTTTAAATTAATATGTCTCTGCCTATATGTAGTACAGCTCTTAGACCTCACTACAGAAGTGTCTTTGTGCAGTGGATAGTGGTTAACATAGAAACTCACAACTGTCTGAGATGCAGAGAATAAGTGCTGTGGAGTGCTTGGCCATAAATGGAACATCTGTATTACAACTACTTTCTTCAAGGGTTAGGAGCCAAAATGGAAGAAGAAATTAAAAGGTTGTAGGAAACAAAGGTTAGGCAAGACTGGTGAAAAACAGTGTTTCCTAGATAAGAGTGACCTGTTGCATCTATAAACTGAGAGCAACTGTTGTGGTCCGCTGAGGACCTGCATAAAAATCAAGACAGTTAGCATTATAGCATGGAAGAAAAAGAAAAAGAAGGAGAAGAAGGAGGAGGAGGAAGAGAAGAGGGAGGAGAAGGAGGAGGGGAAGATGGAGGAAAAAGTGAAGAAGAGGGAGAGGGGGGAGAAGGAAGAAAAGGAACAGGAGGGGTAGGGGAGAGGGAGGAAGGAGAAAAGTGGGAGAGGAGGGGGCGGAGTGTGAGGAGAGGGAAAGGAGAGGGAGGGAAAGAGGAGGAGGATGTGAAGTGGGGAGGAGGAGGAAGAGGAGGAAGAGGGAGGTGAGGGGGAGGAGAAGGAGGAGGAGGAGGAGGAGGAGGAGGAGGAGGAGGAGGAGGAGGAGGAGGAGGAGGAGGAGGAGGAGGAGAGCCCTTATCACTACTTAAGGAACTGTAGCTTCAGGGGAAGAGAGTCAATTTTCTATGAGGGTGTGGCTCCTAAGTCAATATCACTCCAGGGGATATCTCTACACTAAAAAGTATATGAACAAAACAAATTGAAGTTGATAAATTATTAAATTAAAAATAATGAGGATACAAAGTTTGGGGACTAGAAGTAGAATAATTAATAAAATTATTTTAAATATTTAAATAAAAAACCAAAACCTTACATGTACCTATGTGAACTTAGTTAAATTAGCATAATGCCAAACTGTCTTTCTAAGTATCTACATTTATACCCATAAGTCAATACTACTATTGGCCTTAATGAGAAGCTTCTTCTTCTTCTTCTTCTTTTTTTTTTTTTTTTTTTTTTTTTTTTTTTTTTTGCAGTGAACTGCAATAAATACAGAGACTAATACAGTAAATAAGTGACAGTTCTTAGTCACAAGTAAGACATCTGTACCACCTAATCCAAGTTTCAGGGAATAATAATGCAAGAGCTGAAATGTCATTCCTTAGGCAAAGTACAACCATTGGGATCTTGAGCTACTGTTGTTATCCTCATTGGGTCTGTACAAGACTGGCTCTGCCAGCAATTAGATGTGCCCCTGTTTGAGTAGGTGTGACCTTTTTGGAGTAGGCGTGGTACTCATCCTAGCTGTCTGGAAGCCGGTATTCTGCTAGCAGCCTTCAAATGAAGATATAGAACTCTCAGCTCTGCTTACACCATGCCTGTCTGGACGCTGCCATGCTGCCATCTTGGTGATATTGTACTGAACCTCTGAATCTATAAGCCAGCTCCAATTAAATGCTATCCTTATAAGAATTGCCTTGGCCATGGTATATGTTCACAGCAATAAAACCTGAACTAAGGCATCATCCCTGATAAATTACTGGCTACTAAAAACCCTGGAGAGGGAAAGTCACTACCTTTACCAAGTTCCAATGGATAATTTCAAAAAATTATCATAGACAGTTCTGGTAAAACTCAGTGGATCATGCAACAAAACAAAAATTTATGCATGTCAAGAATTTAGAAAGAGTAGGGTACAATGATGGGGCTGGGAAGTAAATATAAAATAAATAATTCAATTAATAAAATACAAACCAAAAAATACTTTCAAGACATGGTTTGTTTTCAGATCAATAGAGATAGCTTGCAGGGCATGTGAGGGCAACAAAATGTTTTGTGGTATTCCAGAAAAATTGTCTGGGAGTTATATACATGGTAGAGAAAACATGAATGGAGTCTTTGTCTGGAAAATGGCATGAAAAACTGATGCACATAGTGTCCATAGTCACATCCTTATCAATGCATTGCTCAAGAGTAATACTTATAAAATCACTTTATATAACAAGATATGGGAAATGTGCACAAATTTACAGCAAAAACTCAGTGATAATTTTCACACCAGAGTTTTCTTCCTGGTAATAATTGCCTTTCTTGTGAATATTGAGAACTTAGTTGCTGTCAATCACATTTATCCCTATGCCCTAAGATTATAACAAACTTCTGACAGAAACTAATTGAAATGCCAAGGCAGCGGTGTTGATTCAATGTCTTCATTTTGAGTTTGGACAATGCAAGAATCAGCTGAGATAGCCAGGTGTGGTGGTGCACGCCTTTAATCCCAGCACTCGGGAGGCAGAGGCAGGCGGATTTCTGAGTTCGAGGCCAGCCTGGTCTACAGAGTGAGTTCCAGGACA
>NW_018391673.1:0-1495 GCF_900095145.1 Mus pahari
CTTCTGACTTAATTTCTCTGTCTCTCCCTAAATCTAAGATTGTCCATTGTGTAGAGAACATTCTTCTCTGAAGTCCCCCCTCTAAAAATTAGCCAAGGGGACACCTCTGTTCTTATAAATTTCGTGTTCAGTCAAGGCTACAAAGTCTCATATTCTTAAGTTCAACTGGCCACTCATTGGGGAATATCAATTACCCCAACCCAGGTGTCTACTACCTTAGAGAGAAAGAACCTAACTCTGCCTCTAACTGTTCCTTATACAAAGGGAGAGATTTTATCATTCCTAGGAATATCCAGTGTTTTACATTCCTGGGTTCCTTCCTTTCCTTTCTTCCTACTCCTTATATGAAGCAGCATTAGACACCACCCATGAATTTCTTCTCATACCTGTTTTTCACAGGCTCCAACAGGCTCTCCTTAACACCTCAGCCTTACACCTCCCTGACATGAGCTATATTTTTTCCATCTACATACATGAAAAAGATGGTTTTTACCTTGGAGTTGTAGGTCACCAGCCTGGACCCTCTATTGTACCTGTAGTTTACTTGTTAACAAAAGCTAGATCTAACCATCAAGGGATGGCAGCTTGAATTCTTACCTTAGCAGCCACTGAAATCCATATATGAGAGTAAAAAATCTAAACTTTGGGTCACTTATAAAAATGTTTTCTTCTCATACTCTGTCACAGTTCCTAAATTACAGAGGTTTACAGTCACTAATGTCCTCCAGGGTTCTTTCTCTTCAGGTAGCAATAATAGAAGATTCCACACTCACGTTCCAATGATGCCTGCATCTTAATAATTTCATTCTTTTTCCTTGACCAAATTTTAACCACTACCTCTTGCACTCTTGCGCTAAAACCTCAGAAGAATTATTACCTCATCCTTCACACATATAGGAGGGCACATGCCTCATGACATCTATACCTTGTATATAGATGGAAGCTCCTCTTTATATGAATGGGCCAGAAGATCTGGCTATGCTTTAATGTCAGACTCAGAGATGGTTGAGGCACAGGACCTCCCTGTTCATACTACTAATAACAGTGTGAACTAATATCCCTTACCTGTGCCTTTCAACTGGCACAGGGACTACCCCGCAACATGTACACAGACTCCAAATATGCTTTCTATATACTGCAGTCCCACGCTGGTGTCTGGAAACAGTGTGGGTTACTGTTGACAAAAGGAGGATCAGTAACTAATTCAAACTAAATTATGGCCATGCTAAAGGCCTCCAATCACCCCACAGCTATTGGGTTTATCCACTGCAGATCCCACCATACAGATGATTCTATTATCTCCAGTGGAAACAACTGAGCTAATGAGGCAACTAGACCTGAAGCCCTTAGGGGCATAGACTTCTGTCACCCTCCCCATGACATTCTTACATTATAAACCATATCCCCACTCTCACTCCCAGACTCTTGTCAGAGTTTATCCTATATTCACCAACTCTTTCATCCTAACAGGCAAGTGTTGTCTTACTTTTAAAAA
>NW_018391673.1:2260-7120 GCF_900095145.1 Mus pahari
CTCTCTCCTATGGAACTTTCTGACCACCATCTACCAAAGCCACATGCTGTCCCCTGCCTACTGCCTCTCAACACTGGAGACCTAGTTCTTCTCTCCCCTCTGGATAATCAGCCTTCACTTCTTTCTTCTCAATGGCAGGGCCCATTCAAGGTAATTCTCATGACCCCCATAGCTATTAAATTTGAGGGTCTTTCTCATTGGGTCCACCCATCTCACCTCAAACCTTTCACTATTCCACCTGAAAATGACTCTTGTTACTACACATTGAACCCCAACAGGAGCCTGCTCTCTGCAGCTCCTGAAGAACTTAAGATCACTCACCTTTTCCCCAATTCCAGAAAAATGAGACTCCACTCAGGCAGCTGCTCTTGATCCCACTGCATTAGTCATCAGCTTCTCATCCTTCCTCTGCTGTCCATTTCTATCTAGGGCACCCATTACATCTGGAGATTCAAGGTACAAGAATTCCCCCACCAATGACAGTCTTTCCAAATATAGTCAGGTACCTGCTCCATGGTCAGATGCCAGAAACCAATCCAAAATGCTCCCATCCTTATATCTACCATTCCATCTAAATATTATGACCTCATTGTTTGCTTTCTGTTTGACCAGGTGAACGATGATTGTTAAAATAACTACCCGTTCATCCAGATTTTCCAGTTTTGCTGAATATAGTTTTGTAGTAGGATTACTTTTTAAAATTTCCATGCTCTCTGTTGTTATGTCTACTTTTTCGTTTCTGATTGTGTTTTTTTGGATATTATCTCTGTGCTCTCTGGTTAGTCTGACTAAGGGCTTATCTATCTTGTTGATTTCTCAAAGAACCAGATCCTGGTTCGGTTTATTGTTTGTACAGTTAGCTCTCTCTCTTTTTTTAAACCTGTTTGATTTCAGGCCTTAGTTTGATTATTTCCTGCCTTCTACTCCTCTTGGGTGTATTTGCTGCTTTTTTTCTAGCGCTTTCAGGTGTGCTTTCAATCTGCTAGTGCATGCTTTCTCTATTTTCTTTTGATGGCACTAAGAGCCATGAGTTTTCCCCTTAGCACTGCTTTCATTGTGTCCCATAAATTTTATTAAATTGTGACTTCTTTTTCATTAAATTCTATAATGTCTTTCATTTTTTTCTTTCTTTCTTCCTTGTCTTGTTAGTGATTCCCTGGCATAAAAAACATGCCTTCTTTTTTGTGTTCCTGAGTCAATGACTTTCTCTCTAAGCATGGTTCACACGTACCTTGTCATTCTGACATAAACTGTACATTTGCCCAGCAAGTGCACAGGAAGCAGGCCAGCAGATGGCACTACTGAGTCAGAGACAGCAAAGTGATTTTGTTGACTTCTTACTATTCTGTCTTTCTGCCCCTATAAATGCAATCTCCTTTCCATTTTCAGCCAATACACATATTTTAATTGAAGATCTAGAGTTGATCCTGGACTGTTACCTCTAATCTATAGTCTGACACGTTTGTGCATTCTATATTTATTTAGCCAGCCAGCGTCTTTATCTGGCTTTGTACTTGTCCTGCTAATACAGTTTGGAAAGTCCTTTTGAAGGGGAAAAGTACTGGGTAGTCTTGAATTTATCTTGGATATTACACTATCTTCTCTCACTCACCTTGTATACACCACCAACACTTCTTAGTTTCTAGTTTTTTATCGAAAATATTCTTTTTCATACAACATATTTTGATCACAGTTTCACCACTCTTGCATCTCCTCCCAAACCTACCTCACCATTTAACCCCATGACTTCACTCTCTGTTTCTCAAACAAAATAAATAAAGTATAATAAAACAAACAAACAAAAGCAACTAAGGGCATGAGACACTCATACACATGCAGAAACACACACAAAGCCCATGAAACCCACAGAACTGGAAAGCATACTATACAAGCAAAAAAATAGTAAAGTTAAAGAAAAAATTGCCTTGTCTGATGGTGGTGGCACACTCCTTTAATCCCAGCAGTTGAGAAATGGATGCTGTTAAGTGAGTTCCACAACAATCAGGCCTACACAGTGAAACCCTGTCTCAACCTGCCTCCCATGAATTCCCCAAACAAGGTCATAGGAAACAAACAAACAAACGAACGAACATCTCCAAAATACCTTTAAGTTAGTTTACAACAACATTTTTTAAGGGATAATTTTCTTTGCTCATCTTTCACAGGACATTTGGGTTATTGGTGGTTTTATATTATAACAAGTACTATTTTACCTATTTCTAGAGTGTAAACTTAATTCAGGTTCCACTAACTTGACATCAAACCCCAGAAGAGATAATTTGCAGATATACTTTAAGGGGATGCTACTAAACCCAAAGGAAGGAATTAAGGTAGATATCCTAAAGAGAGGTTGTGAGAGCAAAGGGAGCAAACTTACAGAAACCACGTAAAGAGAGGCCCAGAAGCCCTGTAGGAGCAGCAGCAGCCCTCAGACCTGGGCTCTCACTGAACCTTCTAATTGCCTCCATAATTTCTTTCATTGATATCTCTCACAAATATTTTGTTCCTCTTTGTCTCTCATTCTACTCTTAATTCAGCAAACGGACAAACATCTATTTCCATTGTTATTGCAGGTATTTCCTATATATTTCCTCATAAATAGGATGCCTGGTGGGATACACATATATGTAATTCATTTCAGTGTTAATTTTTGAAGTTTGAGATTATTCTCCCCTATTGTACAGTACATATTTCATATTTTTAATGCACAATTTCTTTGTCTTTTAAGGCTTTATCTTTCTTCTTCAAGTCAATGTCTTGTTCAATATCTCCTGTGAGTATCAGCGGCTGAGTGTGGGGGAAATAGAAAATTGGTTCCAGCAAGCTTGTTTCTTATATGTAGGATTATACATCATGGCACAGACTTTTGTGCTTTCACCAAATGTACAGTCCTGAACAACAAGATGGGGAGCTGTTTCAATACTTTATTACTTCTTACATATGTCTGCATCCCAGAATCTTTGATGAACCCACTGTTACTGTCCTTGTTTTGTGCCATAGTGCAAGGTAAAAGTCAATTGAACTCCAGCCACCAATTCCTCCATAGACCATGTCCATTTACAAAGTAATGGTCATATATGCATATTATTACTTACAATGATGCCTGGTAATTAGCTTAACCAGATATTCATAGATAAAAGAGTAAGACTTAAAAAAAAAGCATAAGACTTCTCATTCAGTCTCTATGGCAAGGAGGTGCCAAGAATATTCTCGTATTAGGTGAACGGTCAACTGTTGTGTACTTGGATCAGAACACAAATATATCTGATGATGGGAATAGTTAGTTCTGTGAAATGCAAAACAGTTAATAGAGGATGCAGACTAGTAGTTGAGAACATGGGTCTATGCATCAGCCACTGAATAACCTCAGTTCCATGACTTTGAATGAGATGAAAACTCTCCAAGATTCTACTGAAACTCAAATAGGAAACTGCTTAACTAAAGCCTTTCCCTGACAGTGTCATAAGAAACCTCTGCATCCAGTTAGCCTTCACACTGCACCCACTTAGCTCATGCTCCCTCATCCTGCAGGAGAAGTCCACACTCTTTTTTGTTATTTTCCTGTCACTCACTCCTCAGGGCTTCAGGATGCAGCTTTCTGAGAAAAACCTGAGGCATTTCTAGACCAGGAATATCTTAGATAGAGAACCATAACATGATCAAAGAGCAGGTGAATGGCCACACACCACAGAGGTAAGATAGCTAAAGAGAAGGAATTAGATACTTGAGACATTCTGGGAAACACACATGTATGTGCAAATATATACATGTTTCAGCTCATTTTCTCATCTGTGAAACAAATATATATGGATTTACTTCTGCCATAAACTTTTAATTCCAAGATATGTTTGTAATATAATAACTATGAGTTAGAAGGGAACAAACTCTGGCTAGTTAGTATTAAATTTAAATATTTAAGTTCAACCACAGAGTCTATTTTACTCTACCTATTAGAAAAGATTATAGACATTGGAGAAGTGTTTGAGTGTGTATACATAAATGGGCAGGGGTGGGTTCAAGGAAAACCTTCAAGAATAGGCAATAAGAAAAATCCTCACATCATGAAAGAAACACTATTGGTCCCATGAATCTTGTGTCCTACTATCAGAGTTGTTCCAACTGCTTTCTCTGAAGTAGCCAGCACAGCAAACCCATCCTACTCAGCATGGGACTTCTCTCAGGCTCTCTGCTGTTGAGTCATAGGCCTGATTGTACTGCCTAATGTTCTCTGTGTCTCTAGGCCAAACGCTAGAGTATTTCTTCATAAAAAGGTATCACCCAGAAGACATTGACTTAAAGACTTGTGTTACAGGATAAAGCTCATCTTTATGTTTTGTAAAAGAAGCAGCCCAGCAGTAAACATCTAATCTGATTTTTTTATTACATGGGAATAATTAATACTGTGTCTTCAATTTGCTTTCTTCTTAAGTTCCCCTGTAACTTTAATTTTCTAAACCCTTATTGTTAATTATGGCTCTTAAATGCGTTAAGCTCCCTTTTAGCCCACCACCCATTGAAGGTAGTGGAAAAGAAACATTACTGGGAAGTGGAGCTATTTAGATATAGATCTTTGGAGCAACTCCCATCTGTATTGTCTGGAATTCTGAAATTCAGTTCAGAGGTTAGTAGTATCATTTAGATCTACTGGCAATCANTTCAGGGATACACCCGAAGTCCAGTTCCATAAAATCAGGATGGCAAACATGTATCAGCCGTGGTGGCACTACTTAGCAGAGACAGCAATGTCTCAGCCTTGGCTCAAGTCAGCAGGAGGGACCAGCAGGAATGCGTGGAGAAGTTCTCAGCTGTCGCTCTCTCTCTCAGTGAACTGGAGATCAGTGAAGACCGGAGACTAACAAG
>NW_018391673.1:7230-11244 GCF_900095145.1 Mus pahari
AACATAACTACACAATGTAAATTGGACCAATACATGTGTGTTGTTAGCAAAGAATCCTTTATTACGTGTCCTTTCCCATGCTTGCTTTAGGAGAACATCCTTTCTCTTAAGTCTCCATCAGTAACACATTCCTACATGATTCTGCCTTAGTCTTTCACCTGAGTTCCCTTCTGCAAAACACTCCTTCACATGTTTGCCCCAGCAAAACACCTTCCAACAGTACTGATTTTCCAAAGAACCCTTATGTTTCCACTTCAGTCCCCTCTAGAAAACCCTTACTATATGTACTTTGTNAATATTTGGTATATGCTGTTGTGAAGACGTTTGGGTTCAAGAATCAGAATCTTAATTTGAAGCCCTTAAAAGACCATAAAACTCTGAAAGATCATAGGGTTTCAATTGTAACTAACTTGTTTTTTTCTTTCAAGCTGCAGCTGTCCTCAGTTCCTAGGGTTAGATTTGAAAGTAAGAGCCAGCTACAAGTTGTCAAAGACCAGAGTTCTCTTGGATTTTCCTCACGTGTAAGAGAACAGCTGGTGTGCACAGATAATTCAAATGATGTGTATATCTAGGTGAGACTTCCTGCTTTGCTTCTTGTCTTAGAGAGTTCTACTCCTCTGAACAGACACCAGGACCAAGGCAACTCTTAAAAGAACAACATTTAATTGGGGCTGCCTTACAGATTCAGAAGTTCAGTCCATTGTCATCAAGGCAGGAATATAGCAACATCCAGGCAGTCATGGTGAAGGAGGTGCTGAGAGATCTACAGCTTCATCTGAAGGCTGCTAGCATAATATTGACTTCCAGGAAGGTGAGATGACTGTCAAAGCCCACAACTGCATTGACACGCCTAAACCAACAAGGCCACACCTACTCCAACAATTGCCCACCTTCTAAAAGTGCCACTACCTGGACTGANCACACTTCCTATTTGGTGCCTTTGCTTCTTGATGTTACTTAGAGTTGTGTCTGTAGAGCTCACACACACATAGAGCTTGATGGGCAGATAAATGAACTTAGTCTGCCCTGCTTGTTAAATCCTAATATTTAGAATGAATACATCAGTTTCTTTGAAAAGATAGGTCCTTGTGATAATGTGAAAATGAAGATAACCATCTTGAATATGTCCCAGGTGGCCAATGGCGTTGAGAGTGTTTCTGATCTAAATGGGCAGGGTTATCAGATGAGAGATTAGGATCCTTACAACAGCATTGACCTTTCTTATTATCCATCAGGAGCCTATGTGATAACGTTGACACTCTGACAGACCCAAGACAAATATTTCTTTCTAGCATTCTGGTACTTTGTTATCAGAGTCTTGCTTAGAGACAATAATCAAGCACATGAAGAGAGAACTTGCTATAAGGACATTATTTGGCTATAAAGGAAGAGAAATCTCAAGGACATAACATAGCACAAAAATCCATCTCCTTCAAGTTCTCAAGTCAGATGAGAAACATAGTGTTCTTGTTCTTACTGCTCAATGGCAGTAGAGTTGGAAGATGTGGCCCTGGTAACTGCAGGCCCCAGAAAGCTGTTCTCCAATAGCACACACTGTGAGTCTGCATTACTAGGTCAAGCCTGATTTCACACATGGGGATAAAGAGATCATGTACAGTACTTAGTGAAGGACTGTTCATGCAGACTTACTGTCTGAGTCAGCAGGGCACAAGAGATCTTGGGCAAGATATGTGCTGGGTGAAATAGGTTCTCCATATTGATCATTACTGCCAGCAGCATGAGCTGTCACAATTATTATAAATAAATATAGATGATAAACACAAAGACTAATAAATACTAATCCTCATTGACTTAATTTTATTTTCATTTGTCTGCTGCTGCCATTACATAAATATCTAAAAAGACATCTCCATTTTCTAAAGTATAATAGATAAATTAGACCAAGTCTAGGCATTTAGATATAGACAAAAAAATAAACAACTAGTAACTGAGCCTCATTATGAATAAAACCATGTGGTATTCACAAACAAATCTTTGCACAAAGAAATTGTTCTGTTTGCCTCTTGGTGTTCAATGAGGAAGATAAAGAGGTAATCAAGTCACCTGTGTGACCCATATTCAGAGCTTAAATCTACCCCTTCTCTGTACTTCATGTCTCTTGCATGATTACTTCACTCATCTGCATTTTGGAGAGCATATATTGGTCCTCCACGACCAACTGTCCCTGGTCTATAACTTCCTTAGTGATTCCTTGGGGAGAGTATACCTGGGTGTGCAGTGCCAGCAAGAGAAACGTGGTGATCAAAGTGAACATTCTTATGGCTGTGGGTTTCCTAGAACATAAAAAAAATCAGGAACAGTGTATCCTGATGATGTAGAGAGGCAATGCTTGTTGGCCACATTTACCTTATCAAACTGTGGAGAAAATGAGGTCCAGTAACTCTATGCACAGCATTGGTCTAAGAAGGATGAGTGTTTATTCTTTCTACTTCAATGCAAGTATGAATGGCAATTAAGACAGTACTAAAGCATACAACCCAATCACTTCATATACAATTAGAACTTTATTGAAAGTAAAATAAATTGAAGAACGGGACATAAGACATAAAAGCATTAAACTACTAAAAGAAAATTTAGAACTCGGTTGGATAGTGATGTCTTGCATGACACCAAATGTGCTGGGAACAAGGCAGTTGGCAAGTGGGATTGTGGAATTGCACTGGGTTGTGCAGCTTCTGCATAGGAGAGGAAATAAGTATTGGTGGGCGGTGGCAGTCTAGGACATGGTAGAAAAGCTTAGCAAAGTATACATCTGAATAGAAACTAATACCCAAAACATATAGACAACATGTACAACTCATTAGTCAAAGCAAGCACTACTAAGAGATATTTCTGAAAGTATAATGTCATTTTTAAGATTATATTATTATCCCTACTGGAATGACTAGGAAGACATTTGTTTTTGGCAAAAGTTGTATAAGTTTCCTCTCAACCAGTAAAAACCTTTCTTCACAGCTATGACAGGCCCAGACAGAAGACCCCTATAAGGGTGTCTGATGATGTGGTCTCCACATCATCATGCAATAGACTCCCTGATGGCAGCCTTGCCATCAGGGAGTCTATTGCAGCTAGGCCTCAATGACACATCCATACTTTGAATGTTACTTTCATTACTTACAGACCCTTGTGGTATGTAGTAAGGACAGAGCAGGAGAGAAGTCACTCTTCTGTCCAGTCCTTGGGATGCAAGAACAGCAAAAACATCTTGAACAGATTTCCTCTATTTAAGGGTTACTTGTGATGTCTTAATATTTGTGGTTAATTTCTATAATACACCTTAAACACCCGTGGTGAAAGAACAGGTTAGCAATTTGTAAAAGCTGTAGTCAAAGCAGTTCTACCCAGAAGGAATTCTTATTTATCTAGTCCAGGACTAGATAACATCCATTTGCCATTGTTGCTCACTCCTGTATAGCTCTGTGACTGAGGCTTAATCACTGGTTTCAGAAAGCATGAAAGAGTACACAGGAAATGTGTGGCCTACAAAGCAGGTCTTATGCTTTATGAGGATTACTAGAATACATATTCAATGATCATGTAAAGAAGAATTTGAAAATGAGTTCTCAGAGAACCATCTCAGGACCTAAGTTACAACTGCTAGAACTAGTTAAGCCATTAAGCAGAATAAGGACATTGCATTGTGGTTAGACTGTGCACTAGTTCTGCTGTGACACTGTGCAGGTTAAATGGAGCCTCCCATGTGATTGAAGTATATTAATCAAGTCATTCTCTGAAGGACAGCATGCAACAGTTTTTGGCCAATAAACAAGGCCAAACAATTCCCTAGAGCCAAATAGGCAAAGCACTCATACCATTGTTCTTTGAGATATGTCTTCTGAATGTCCCACTGACTTGACAGATGACAGGGAGATGGATCTAGCTAGTCTAGGAAGTGGTGTGTGCTCAGTGGCATTATGCCTAAGCCAGTACTGGCCATTTATAAAGACATTGTTAGGCACAGCATGATCAGAATGGACATTCCATGGTGGAGAT
>NW_018391674.1:0-12413 GCF_900095145.1 Mus pahari
AACCAGAAACTGGAGTGGCAGATCTGGAGAGAAATACCCAATGCTTTGTTNATTAATAGCCTGTTCGACCTTGGCAAGAGATACTTGTGCTTCCTGAGTCAGCACGCGTGGGGAGGATGGATCTGAATCTCCACACAGTACATTAAACAAAGGCTTTAACTCTCCTGTTGTAAGCTTTAGATAGGTGCGGAGCCAATTAATATCCCCTAACAAGCGTTGAAAATCATTAAGAGTCTATAATGAATCTCTCCTTAAATGTTCAAAAATGGTTAGCAAGTACATCAAAATATTGTCTTCTTTGCAAACATATTGTCATACCAACATGGAGGAAAACAAAACAATTTGAATAATAAATCTTATGTGCATATGAAAATTATATAATAATATTTTTGCAAATTTTGTTAGGAAAATGGTTATGTAAGAAATGACTCTCACAATATCTTTACTATGTAAATCTCCCATCTGCCTAAATGCATAGATTTGCAGTCTCCAGTCCANATTTAAATTGTTCAAAGCATAATCTGGNAACTCAACCTAAAAGAANCTTAAGGCTGACAGCATATGTTGAATTCAAATTTATGCTAGGCTGACTAGTCTGATAATTAGCTTGTCATGAATACACATGGTCACTAAAGCAATTTTACTTAATTCATGTTATGTTTGTATATGGAGTGGTTTCTCTCTGGAAAGGTATATTATTTCCATCAGCTCCATCTACAGCCTTTTTACAAAAAGAAATGTTTACAAAAATATTTCTGAGATAAGCTGTGGTGACTCAGGTCTCCTTGATCCCAGTCAGTGCCCCTTGGACAATGACATTGTTATTTCTCATGATTAAACTTCTCAAATTCTTGAGCGAAAAGGTCCTACCAAAACAGAGTTGTTGTACCTTGGGGATTTTTCAATTATATTGACTTGGTATTGATCTTTCAATTTTGTTTTCTTTATGCATCACTGCTCTGATCTCTTGTTTCTATCCCCAATGTTTCCCAGTCATGAAAAATTTCATTCCATTGTTCAGTTGCTTTCATTCATGTGTATATTTAAAGCAATATCTCCTGTAGCTCAGCCTTTCATCATGCTCTATAATTAAGACTTGCTGTCTTAGGGTTTACTGTTGTGAACAGAAAGGTGACCAAGGCAACTATTATAAGGACAAGACAACGCTTCAATGGGGATAAAGGTTCAGTCCATTATCATAAAGATGTGGACATAGCAGCATCTAGGGAGCCTCTCACACTGCAGGTCTATAAGACTTTCTAGAGGTTTCTCTCTAATCTCCACCTTCTACAGCTCCATATTTTCATTCATTCTTCTGGCCCTTTGGGCTCTCTCTTGTATCCCACCCTTAACTCATCCTGCTCACCTTTTTCCCTCCTCACATCTCCCACCTAACTCCCTCCCTACTTCCCTCTACCTCCATTGATAACTTCGGCAGAGAAGAAATAAAAGAACTAGTTCATTTTTTAAAAATAACTTTTGAGATTAAAATTAAATCATTTCAATCATTTCAATCCTCCCTAATGTTGAATATTAAACCCTGGAACAAAAGGCCAAGGTGCTTAATTAACAAATCAAAGTTGTCTTTAGTTCCAGGTTCTCCAAATATAGCTCTATCCCTGCCTGTTACAGTGCATTGCTGTCCTTCCCAGACCCTTAGCACAGAGGTTGGGAAAACTATTTCAGAGCTGCCCTTCCTCATGTAATGCATCCATTTTGGCTATCTGGTCTTGTTTATTGATCATTTACCCTCCTGGACTCTTCGTTTGGTTTTGCCTCATCCCTCTCCTCATGAGGCTCATGGTTATGTACATTGTAGACTGTCCCTGTGTCTGGCTGTCCTCTTTCTTTTAATGATAAGAAACACTCTACTTCACCAAACCTAGGAGAGTCCATATCCTTTCCTTTTTATTTCATTTTATTTTCATTCACCTCTCATTAAATACACATTGCTTTCAAATTCATGGCCACTTTTTGCTTTAGTTGTTACCATTTGATGTTGACTGAAAGGTGCCTACAGAAATTTCCACCTGAGGTAGAGATTTCTGCAGTAGGCTGTACCCTGTGCTTTGTAAGAGGAACAGGAAGTTTTCTTGAAGACAAGAAAATTCTACTAAAATTAACATTTTCCAGACTAGAGATCTGTGTGCCCCTAGGGAGGCAATGCAATGCTAGTAATGCCCCAGCTGTCTCAGTCATTTGATCTCTGAGTCCGCCAAGTAGAGGACCTGTGGCTGTCCTATGATCAAACTTCATGGTAGGAGTTAAAGCAGGACTCTGAGCAGGCATAACAATGTGGAGTACCAGTGTGTGATTGCTTCAGTATTCTTTCTAGGAGAACTCTGATGAAGTTGTAGGGAGCTATGAGGAAGTCTTCAAGCCATGTCATGCTGAGTTTGGGAGCCAATGTGCACAGGCAAGAAGGAGAAGGCCTGCTGATCTATGAAAGTCTAATCTTCTGAGACTGAGACCAACTATGAATAGACTGTGAAGCAGTTGGTCCATTGTGAAAGGACTGAGGTAGCAGACAAATTCCATTTTGCTATTTAGACTCAATTTTAAGGTTATATCTTCACAGTGACTTGCCTGTAAACCTTGAGTTCTAGGGAAAAAACATGGTATATTCCTGGCAGTTGGAAAATAGGCATAACAGCCAGTAATTGCTCTTTGTTTGAAGAGACAGGCTATGGTAGAAGGAATATGAAAGGAAGATGAAAGCTTCGATTCAGGCTGTGAACAGTACATACATCTAATGTCACACAAGCTAAAATGAACAGGACTTAGCTTCTCTGGTCTGCAGGGAGAGCAAGGAATTGGAGATGGGACTTGCAGGAGCAGGGATGGCAGCAAAAGATGGATGTTTAGGAAGCAGGGGAGAAGGACAAGACATAGGTAGACTCTCTGGTGTGAAGTCTGAGGGAGAAACATAAAGTTGGGGAAAGAGTGACAGATAAAAGGAATGTGGCCTTGGAATACAAGGTGAAACCCCCAAAACTGACCCAAACAAACTCAGAAATTAGAGAAAATCAGGTTTCATTTGACTAATGAAACCTAGTGAAACTTGTCTTTCTTTTAAAGATTTATTATTTTTACTTGGTGGGGGTAGGGCATGTGCTTGGGAGTACAGGTGACCATAGACATATTTTTTTGTTGTCAGGTCCTCTGGAGCTAGTGTTAAAGGTGATTGTGAGCCATTGGACATGATTTCAAGGAACCAAAGCCAGTCTTCTTTGAGTGCAAAAGTGCTCTTGACCACTGAGTCTTCTCTCTAGGCCTATGAAGTCATCTTTTAAAGAAATCCAATATTCACATGTAGAAAAGAGACCAGGATGAAAGTAAGATAGATCAAATTGATGGTGATCTTGAAAAAGACTAAAGGACACATAAAGAAGTAGGGGACACTGAGGGACAAATGAATTCCAAGATGGAGTTCTCAAAAAGTGAAGCTGGATACCCAGGAAGAATTGGAAGGTTCTGGAAATAGTCAAACTTGGGCCATATTCATATTGGCTCCTTTGGTTTCTTAACAAATAGCCAGCCCATCATTAGAGAAGGATGTTTGGTTGGGTGGTTTCCAGGAGTACATTTTTACCATGGTAACCCAGTCTAGTGAATCCAAAACTAAGTTTCTATATATGAGATTCACAAAAGCAGCATAAATCCATTATGTTGTATGATCAGTTAAAAAAAAGTAATTTAACAGATAAAATGAGTTTGTTGTGGGCTACTTTCAGGTTTTAAATAGATCCTGTATACCTTCTGTTAGCATTCTTTACCTCTGATGCATCCTGTGATCTTTTTGAGGTCCCTGTTGGATGCCTCAGATGACCATCAAAGCTCCCACACTGGCCTCTTCCACCTGGCTTTCCTCCAAATATATGACTGCCTACAACATACCTATGGGTCCCTTCAGCCTGTCTATCCCCTGGAAATTCCAGTCTTTTACTTATGTGTGACCTTGTTCTCAGAAAACAATGAAGGTGTCTCCAATGCATATGTACTGACTTCTTTCCTATGCCAGTTGTCATGGCTTTCAAATGCTATGAGGTTGCCAACCACGTAGCTCCCTACTGCTGAGGCAGCCCTGTGCTACATGGGGTCTCCCTAGGCCACATATTCCCTCTAAGAGTTTCTTTTGGAGGTAACCTTATCATGGACTCATTCATTGCTCTTCCTTCTCTCTCGAATAAGTTTGTATGCTGCAGAACTTGAAAATACTTTCTATTGTTGATTAATTTTGATACCTGGGAGAGTTTCTGTACTTGACGGTTGTCTTCCTTAGGGTTTCATTGCTGTGAAAAGACATCATGACCAAGGCCACTCATAAGGGACATTTCATTAGGGCTTTTCAAAATTTCTTACAGGTTCCGAGATTCAGTCCACTACCAGGCAGGAAACATGGCAAGGTCTAGACAGACATGGTACTAGAGAGGAAGCTGAGTGATATGCATCTTGATCCAATTGCAGATAGGAGAAACTATCTCTTCTGCAAGCAGCCAGGAGGAGTGTCTCTTCCATACTAGGCAGAGCTTTAAATCCCCACCTTCCTCATGCAAGGCCATACCAACTCCACCAAAGCCATACCTCCTCATAGGAGGTCAAATACATTTAAACTGCCACACTGGTTTCATAGCAACTTGACAAGAGGGAGGGTCATCAAAGAGGAGGGAGCCTCAGTTGAGTAAATACCTCCATAACATCCAGCTGTTAGGAATTTTCTTAATTTGTGGGAGAGCACCCAGACCATTATGGGTGGTGACATCCTTGGGCTGGTAATCCTGGGTTCTTTAAGAAAGCAAGACTTGAGCAGCAAGACAATAAGCATTATCACTTCATAGCCTATGCATCAGCTCCTGGCTCCAGGATCCTGTCTTGTTTCAGATTCTGTCCCAACTTCTTTGGTGATGTGGAAGTATAAGCTGAAGAAAATCTTTGCTATGGAATTTGCTCTTTGGTCTTGGTGTTTCCTTACAACAATAGAAACACTAAGACCATTTCTTACAGAAACAAAATGTCTTATAGAGCCACTGTCATTTATCCCATAAGCACAAATAGAAATGTGTCGATGCTCTAATTTAAAGAAAAGATGTGCTTATGTACCTACCTGCAATGTAATTTTTCTACTTTTCTTCTTTCTCACCATGAAGAATACTATAACAAAAATAATGGGAATAAAAGTGTTATTTGCTTACAGGTTACAGACTATTACTTGGGAAGCCAATAGAGGAGCTTGAAGCAGTAACAGGAAATACTGCTTATTGGCTTGCCCCTGTCTTAATAACTATTCTATTGTTGTGAAGAGACACCATGGTTAAGGCAACTATTATAAAAGAAAGCATTTAACTGGAGGCTTGCTTACAGTTTCAGAAGTTTGATCAATCATCATGGCAGGGAGCATAGCACTGGAGCAATAGAAAACTATTGATCCATAGGCAGAGAGAGATTTTGCCATTACATTGGGCTCTTGAAAACTCAAAGCCCACCCTTGTTGACAAACCCACTTCCTCCAATGAAGCCACACCTCTTATTCCTTCTAATCCTTAAAAATACTGCCACTCCCTGGTGAGTAAATATTCATAGATATGAGTCTATACAGGACCTTCTTATTCAAACTACCACATTACCCATGGCTTGCTCAGCTATTTTATTTTGTTAATACAGCCTACAAGTCTCCTTTTTTTATACATGACTATTGATGAGCCTACCCACAGTGGTAGGCCCTCTCACCTCAATCATTAACCAAGAAAATCACCCATAGACTGACCAAAAGACCAATCTAATGGAGGCAATTCTTCAATTGTTCTCTCATCTCAGGTGACTCTAGATTGTCAAGTTGGGAAAACAAGCCCCAGCATAGTAATGTTTAACTTACTCCATAACCCACACAAACATTATTCAACCCCATGTCCTCTCTTCTGTCTCTGCATAGACCACCAACTCCCCTGCATGGCAGAAGTGAAGGTTAACTATGGTCACAACCAAGTATACTCAATGATAGGTAACAAGAAGTGAATATGTCCTATAGCCTTACAACCCCCACATTCTTGTGTATGTTACACTCACTGGGAGACACCCCAGTCTACAACTAGACATTCAGCAGGTCATAGAAGACCACAGAACCAAAAGTAACAACCTGCTTCATCTCCTCTCAGCAGGAGTCATAGCCCTATCTCTACATCTGTAACCCTATGTATAGGCTTAGATTTTTCAAAACCTACTTTATTTAGGGATCATACTCCCTTTTTGCCCACCAACCATAGGAAGCAGAGAAAGAAGGTTAATAGGAAAAGAGAGTTGTGGACCTATTAAAAGCAATTCTTTGGGGGCAAATCAAATGTTTGTTGTCATGATATCAGTAGTTCAGCTCAACAGGAAACACAAATCAAAAATCATTAGCAGCAACTCAATCTGGCAGAAACTGCAATGCTCCAACAAATTAGGACAAATCAGGAGAAGCAGCAAGAACCAGCCAGAATAGCATGAGAAGTTCTTTTGTGCATTTCTCAATATGGAATGAAGAAGATCAGCAAAGACCAGGAAAGCATTACACAGCTAGAGAACACCAGCAAACCTTTGCTAGGTGAGGCAGTGCAAGAGTGTCCTCTCACTGTCTGTGGGGTTACATTTATATTTTCTCTAAACATTGCATTCTCCCTCCAGTGTTAGCTCCAGGAAAATGTCACATGCTTTTTCATGTGCCTACTTCAGCAAAACATCCTCTCATAATACAGCTTCCAGAAAAACATTATGTGACACAACTGAGTTTCCAAAGAAACCAGAAATTTCCATTTTGTCTATCCCTATCTCAAACTTGGCCATGTCATCATAAAATACATAAAGTGAGTCTTGTACATTTCCTATGCCTCAGCACCATCAGCAACTGGAGTTTCTGCAAATGCACTTTGTGAAACTCAAACCCTTCCATGAGCAAAACCTTTGGTTATCTCAATAAACAATGAGAGTCACTCTCTCCATCTTTGTTTTCAGCAAAAAAACTGTCCAACTTCCTGCCAACTCAGCTATGACCAGAAAAATCCTCATCAAGAGATCCAATGAATTTTACTTGATTTCTTTCTCCTGAGGGAACGGAGTGTTATCCCTTAATAGTTGGTTATATTGCTGTCTGATTCATCTGTAATAAAACCCACTACTATTAACAGCAACATCACAGGAGCTATGACAAATACAAACTCACATGAGAAGCATGACATTTTTCAGTTGCTTTATTGTAGTATAATTTACATACTAAAAAGTCCATTTATTTTTAAGTGTGTAATTTAATGACTCTAATCAAATTTTCACCTTCCTTCCTTTTCCCCCTCATTTCCAGTACTTCATATGATATTGAAGTCTATTAACATACAACTGTGAATTCAGAGGAAGGACCAGTGTCTGAAGCAGCAAAGTTCTTGATTCACTAAGACAACAGATACACTGGCTGAATCTTCCAGGTACAACCACTTGAGAACATTGGGTCTGCTTTCAGCATGCAGATTCTAGACAAAAAGCTTAAAGAATTAAGCTATGGTTCCTCCTGCATCAAGTCCGGACCTGACAGGGCAGTATCACTAATGGGTCACATTCATGTTAATCATTTTCATCACTGTTACAAGATGCCTAACAACTGAAATGGAAGACAGGTCCATGGTCACATGAATAGGAAAGGGGCATGAAGGAGCACAGTTGTTCAACTCATTGGCAGCCAGGAAGCATCAACACAGGAAGAGACCAAGGACAATAAACACCCTCCAAGACATGTTCCAAATGATCAAGTTCCTTACCAAGTTTCTCACCCCTTCCATACACAACCATCAATAGATTAACTCATTGATTAAAGCCCTCAGGGTCCAATCACTTTTCAGAGTGTATATTGTACTACCTATGAACATTGTACTGTGGACCAAAGTCTTCAACAAAGACCCACGGCTGGTATCTCAAACCCATTTCACCACTGCATTCTTTATGTGACAAAAAGAGATAGGATTCATCATCTCTTCAAAGATATCTCTGTCTATCAGTTTTAAAAGGACAACCTCCAGGCCATCAGCATCAGCCCCCACAGGAGCTTTTATAAATATGAGTTCAAGAAGAAGAAAAAAGCAATGCAATTTCACGGTCTTGATCCCCCATCTGTGCATCTTAAACCCATAGGGTGGGGCCAGAAGGTTAGGTCAGAGGTCTAAACTTCACCTATATTAGAACCAAATGTGAAGATTTCTAGCCATCTCCTGTTTCTTACTGGTTCTGAGTTAAACCAATTCTGCATTAAAGCATATTTTCTGGTGTGAGATACTGCCAGCAGTTGATTGTAAAAACCCACTGTTTTGGCTTGTATATAAAATAAGATATCTATAATATAGACACAGACATACATATACACATACTCACAGAATGAGGTAAGTGGGGGAGCTTACTCTTAAGAACCCTCAAGAGGGAGTAGAAATCTTGTTTGTTTGTTTGTTTGTTTGTTTGTTGAGACAGGNTTTCTCTGTATAGCCCTGGCTATCCTGGAACTCACTTTGTAGACCAGGCTTTCCTCAAACTCAGAAATCTGCCTGCCTCTGCCTCAAAAGTACTGGGGGAAAAGGGAGGGGACCACCACCACCATGCTTAGTAGAAATCTTGTAAGGCACAGAGGTCAGTGAGAACCAGAGCCAAGTTGAGTCTTCTCTACATGAATAGACCACTACACTCAATAACTCATAGCCACTGTGTCTGTTTGCACAAAATCAGGTTTGTCTTCATTCCATCATGGAGTGGGAGGGCCCCAGCATCCCTCATCCCTTTCTGAAAAGGTATGGACAGTTGATGGGAGATGGGGAGTCAGTTTTCTTCAAAGGTATGGCTGGTGATAGATTGTCCAAGCTCCAGTGGTAGCCCCATGTCCAAGAGTTTATGGTCAACACAACTGACTTGAGTGGGTTGTAACGAGGGGAGAAAAGGAGGTGTAAAGCTGGGAGGAGTATTTAAGTGGGGATGGGTCTGGGCCTGTGAGGAGTCAGGAAGAGAATTGGAAAATAAATTTCATCAACATATATTATAAGAAGATCTCAAGGAATTAGTAAAAGTGGTTCTAAGTATACCACATCTTTACTGAACATATACAGACCACTTTTCTCATCATTTCCTAAATAGCAACTCCTTGTATAGCAGCTTCATTGCATTAAATGCAAAAGTAATCCAGAGATTATTTAAAATATAGAAGGACCTGGGGAGATGGCCCAGGGTTAAGGCCAAGTATGTGGTCACACATTCACCTACAACACCATTGCTTAAGATAGGGAGGGGCAAAGACAGGGAGAAGACTGGGGCTTCCTGATAGTCAGCCTCACCCTTGCTCAGCAAGAGACCCTGTTACAAGGGATTAAACTAGGGAGTGAAGGAGCAGATCAGAATATACCCTTCCCTAGCATCTGAACTTACATGTACAGGTCTGTATGAACACACACATAAAGATGATTAACATATACAAGAGGATACTTTGCATAGATTATATGCAAATGCAATGTCATTTTATCATAGAGATCTGAGGACTTTTATATCATTACAGGTCCTTGAGCAAACTTCTCAGACATAGAAGATGGGTGTATCTTCTTTCTGTGCAAAGGAAACCTCAGTTAAGAGTGTGTATCAGTGACTCTACACAGCTTTCCTCCTCTAGGTTCCTATTTGTCCTAGAGAATAATCTGTAAATAATGAAAATATGAAAACAAGACTTTTTCAGGGTTTTAGGCTTGTGTTAAAATCATATTTATCACATTTTAATATATGGATGGGAAATCTTCAGCTCCTAGCAACAATGGAGTCAATCATGTTGCTTTCTGTTTTATCCCATAATGAATAGGCATTAATTGCACACCAATAGTTCCCATGCTTTGAACTAAATCAGGATGAAGGGATATGTTTTTATACAAATAAGTAATGCAAATGTGGATAATCAAGTAGTAATGTGGCGGGGTTAGGATTCCTTTGGTTTATGTGAGAGTGGTGGCTGATTAGAAAGTAGTTATGCAAATAAGCCTAACCTATGAGAAATGAAATGTAATGATATAAAATATACTACAAACTGGGATGGACACTTATTACTTGATTTCCTTTTCTGTTTACATACTTTAGTAGTTTGAATAATTGTGGTCTACAGAAGATCAAATATTCCAATGTATTGTTTTTCCCAGTGGTGGATTGTTTATAAAGAATTAGGAGCTGTGTTTTTATTAAAGGAGACATGTCACTGGGCCTTGAGATGTCAAAAGCCAATCAGGCTCTCTCTCTCTCTCTCTCTCTCTCTCTCTCTCTCTCTCTCTCTCTCTCATATTCTCTGTGTCTGTTATATGGAGCATAGTTTGTGAGCTCTCAGCTAACTGCTCTATTCATGTTTGCCTGCCTGATGCCATTGTATGAATCTTGATGTCGGGGAATCCCCCTCTAAAACTGTAATACCCCAATTAAATATTTCCTCTTATAAGTTGGTTTGTCCATGATGTCTCTTCACAGCAATAGAACAGTAACCAAGACACACATCTTCTTGTTTAGTTTTCTAATTGCTCGGTATTTATTTCATTAAACTTACCTTTTCTCCATTGAACAGTTTTAAGTTTAAGGGGACTGAACAAATATTGCCAATAGGAATGACACTGTTAGGAGGTGTGGCCTTGTTGGAGTAGGTGTGGAATTGGGGGAGTAGGTGTGGCCTTGTTGGAGTAGCTGTGGCCTTGTTGGAGTAGGTCTGGGCTTGTTGGGTAAAATGTAACATTGGAGGGCTTTGAGGTCTGCTATGCTTAAGCTGTCTCCAGTGTGACACACAGTCTCCATCTGCTACCTGTTGATCAAGATGTAAAACTCTTAGCTCCTTCTCCAGCACCGTGTCTGCCTGCATGCTACCATGTTTCTAGCCATGACAATAATGGACTAAACCTCTGAAAATGTAAGTTACAAAGTTTTCAAGAGTTACCATAATCCTGGTGACTCTTCATTGCAAGAAAACCCAAACTAACACACACACACACACACACACACACACACACACAAACCTTCACAAACACATTTGATGGTTTAAATATTTTTGGCCCAGGCATTGGCACTACTTGAAGTTAGTAGCCTTGATGGAGTAGTTATGGGCTTGTTGAAAGAAATGTATTACTGGGGGAACAGGCTTTAAGGCCCTCTTCCTAGCTGCCTGGAAGCCAGTCTTTTCCTAACAGCCTTTAGATGATGATGTAGAACTCTCAGTTCCAAATTCACCATGTCTGCCTGGATGCTGCCAAATTCCTGCCTTGATGATAATGGACTGAACTTCTGAACCTGTAAACCAGCCCCAGTTAAATGATGTCCTTCTAAAACTTGCATTTGTCATGGTGTCTGTTGACAGCAATAAAATCTGAAAACACACATGTACATATACACCTAGACATACTGAGTCACAGACACACACACATGCAAACACACACACACACACACACACACACACACACACACACAAATCCTCATTTACAGGGATTTTAGATTTAGACAGAACCCCTGCAATTTCATTGGTCTGTCTGATACATGTGTTTGTGGAACATGACTCTTGCTTCTTGTTCTAGGAAGTATGTGGACAACATCTGAAGACTCACTTTATTCCTCTTCAACTTTAGAAATCTCAATTTACAGAGAGGGAGATGATGGGGACTTGTTTTAGATACCTCTTTTTGTCTGTGGGTACCTTGCACTTCAAATCAAAAAGGAAAAATAAGTATAACAAGAAGTAAAGTGCACATCCAAATGCCCCTGGAAATTCATATCCATTCCTCTCAATGAATGTAAACTTTAGAAATTAGAATTCACAAGGAGATGAGACTTTTGAAAAATCCTTACTCTCAGGCAGGCTTTGGTATTTATATTTCCTGAAATAGAACACCAGTAATAAAAGACAGAAGGTAGATTGCTTTTGTCCACAAGTCGAGTCAGAAGAACTTGATAATGGGCATAGAGGGATTCACCCCATGTCTAAAATAATAATAATAATAATGATGTGGGGTTGGGACAAGGAGATATCTGGAGAACATTCAGTCCCTTAAGCATATTAAAAAATTCCTGAAGTCAAGAAATAACATTCAACAACTACAAGAACAACAAAAAGACATTTTCATTAGGCAGAATTGTTTTTAAAATAACCTTCACTTTAGCCACAGAAAGAGGTGGCTTGGTCCAGCTGGGACACTTTATAGATACCTAAAATCATTACCACTAAAAATTTAAGAATAATATGAATTTTTAAAAATGGATTTGAATACAATTAGAAATTGAGGTGGCACATGCCTTTAATCCCAGCACTTGCAGAGGCAGAGGCAGAGGCAGAGGCAGAGGCAGAGGCAGAGGCAGAGGCAGAGGCAGAGGCAGAGGCAGAGGCAGAGGCAGAGGCAGAGGCAGAGGCA
>NW_018391674.1:12483-13694 GCF_900095145.1 Mus pahari
CAGAGGCAGAGGCAGAGGCAGAGGCAGAGGCAGAGGCAGAGGCAGAGGCAGAGGCAGAGGCAGGCAGATTACTGAGTTCGAGGGTTGACACTCATGGAGCCAGAGATATGGAAGAGGACAGAGGGAGAGTGGTTCCCAAGCAGGCGAGAGTCCTTAGTCCAGGCCTTGATAAACAGAGACAGTCTATGACTTTAGACCTTTATTGTAGAAAGGCAGCAGGAAAGAGAAAACACAGAAAGAGATAGATACTGACCATGGCCAAAAAGAGTAATGGGAGAAAGAGATGGAGAGAAGGACAGAAAGAGAGTTAGAGAGTAAGAAAGGTGAATGTTTAGAGAGAGAGAGAGGTAGAAGCTTAGAGAGAGTAAGGAAAGTAAAAGCTTAAGAGAGTAAAAGAGAGAGTAAGACGGAGAGAGTGAGGTGGTGCCAAGTAGCCCCTCTTATATTTGGCTTGTTATCTTGTTGCTAGGTAACTTGGAGGAGTCTAATCTGAAGATCAGAATCTTGGGACATTTTGTATGCGACTACTAGCCATGAGACTTTCCTGTGGGGCTGTGGGTGTGGTAAGGACCCCAGCTCAACTGGACAGCAGGCAGTCTGTATGTAGCCCAATGCCCCACAACCCAATGACCAAATTTAACACAAGCCTCCAGATTATGTGGTCTCTTAGGCAGAACAACACCACACAGGAAGTGAGTTTGAAACTCTGGAGGCTCCCATCATAAGAAAGCAATGCATCGAGGTGGGGTGGGGTAAAATGAACTAGAGGGAATCTGTAAAATGAAGAAAGGATAATTGAAAAGGCTTATATGGAAAAGACCAGCAAGAGGGAATGCCTCAGGAGACCATCCTTGTTTTCAGAGTTTGGCAGGACAAAATTGCCAATGACAACTAGTTCCTGAGGAGAGTTTGTGAATGTTTCAGGGGAGGGAAGGGAAGGAGGTAGGGAGGGAGAGAGAGAGAGGGAGGAGGTGAGAGAGGAATAATAAGAAAAATATTAGGAGGAGGAGGAAGAGAATGTGGAAGTGGATGGGGAAGTGGATGGGCAAGGGGAAGGGGAAAGGAGAAGGAGATGGAGGAGGAGGAGGAGGAGGAGGGGAAGGGGAAGAGGAAGGGGAAGGAGAAGGAGAAGGAGAAGGAGAAGGAGAAGGAGAAGGAGAAGGAGGAGAAGGAGAAGGAGAAGGAGAAGGAGAAGGAGAAGGAGAAGGAGA
>NW_018391674.1:13849-32544 GCF_900095145.1 Mus pahari
GAAGAAGAAGAAGAAGAAGAAGAAGAAGAAGAAGAAGAAGAAGAAGAAGAAGAAGAAGAAGAAGAAGAAGAAGAAGAAGAAGAGGAAGAAAAGAGAAAAGAGGAGAGGCAGAGATAGAGAGACAGAGACAGAGACAGAGACAGGCAGAGTGACACAGACAGAGAGAAACATGCACATAAACATACACATAGATACACACAAGTAGACACACACAGAGACACAAAGATACACAGAAAGAGAGACATGCACAGAGACATTCACAGACTGAGGTACACACAGACACACAGCTTAAGAAGGATTTACAGAAAGATACTGATTAAATGACCTGAATATTCAGTTGTAAATAATGTGAGCATTGTGGAGGAATAAGCTTCAATCAAGTTTTGCAAGTTCTGTAACCATCTGTGTGTTTCGACTCCCCTTTAGCTGTGGGGGTAGTATCACATACATGGCTGTCACTTCAGCTTTCTTCATTTAAATTTTACTGTGAATCTCCCTTCTCCCCACCTTTCAATGTGGCCAGTGGTTTCCATGTGGAAGGACTTTACAATGCATGGCATCTAGTGAGACAGAGAAAACAATTTAAAAAGAGGCTCTATACTAGAAAAAACAGTACAAGCAACACATAAGTTTCCACCAATGGCAGGGCTCAAAGAATAGAGAGACTTCTATGACTGGCACACAGTTCCTAAGTTTGGCCCCACAGCATCACTGGGAAACAAATGACAATTCTCACACAGGCCATGAAGCTATGGAGCATTCCCATTTCTTGAGATCCAGCGGAATATGAATTTTGAAGATCATCTTCATAAAACAAAGATTGTGCTGAAACTTATGAAACATAAGAACAATTTTAAATATGAAAAAAACACCATGCACAGTAAAAAATACATGTAGGCAAAATTGGCAGCCATCTATATCATGCAACACACACACACACAAACACACACACACACAAACACACAGATGTACACTTGCAATACTTAATTTTATGTCAAGGCATCAAAATTCCTGACACAACCAATGTACAGGAAAAGATGTTTAGGGCATACAGTCACTGGGGACAGACTGTCATAATAGGGACAGCTTTCATGGCAGGCAACAGCAAGTTGATCTGTGCCATTGAGAGCTCATATGGGACCTTCTCACATTTGAGTGGATTAAGCAGCCAAGAGTTAGGTCAGAACCAGCCAGCTCCCTCCTTCCCACCCCAGTGACCTACTGTTGCTAGGGCACAGTCCCAATGATACCACAACATTCCCAGACAGTTCCACCAATTTGAGACAACTGAGCCTATAGGGAAATTTTACACTTAAGCCTTAATGAGACTGAACCAGGCAAGTGCAAAATACTTTTTGAAAATAGTTTAATTTCAGTTCTGTAAAAAGGACATAGTGCACTCCTTTGGAATTGATTGATTTAGTCTTTAGCTTGCAAAGTGCACCCAAAATGATACATACTGTAGAAAATGCAGTTTTTCATGTAGCAAGGGAGGGATGAAACAACACACTAATGGAGAATATAGCAAAGAATTGGGATATATAGTAACAATTCCAATTGTCATTGTGAAAATTTTTTATTTATATATGTGAGCTGTCCTTGTTATTTCCATACTGGGTTGATTTTACAAGAAAAAAAATGTCTATCCCATTGATCACAGTGTCATTCATCATGGTGTTAGGGTCTCCAGTCTTGGGATTAATCGTCAGAGTTTGACAGCAAAATCCAGACATTAGCTGGAATGTGAGTTACAAGTATGTAATGTCCTTTGGTTTCTTATCTCTGAGTCCCCTTTATGGGTGCCCTGTCATTGGTTGCTGTTCTTTTTGGTGATTGTTTTTAAATCTGAAATGTTAAATGCAAAAGCAACTGGCAGGAGCCCACTAGGTCTTTGAATCCTCACTTTCTCCTTCCCATCTCTCTCTAATTCTCCTAATCCCCAAGTTTCATTCAAATATACAGAAACAATGTGAAATTATGACCCATTCATCATCTCTAATTTGTGCTTGCATGTTGACTGTAACCATCTTATAAGCATTAAGAACCAGGCTAAGACACTGCCTATGTTAGATAGGGTTTCATTGTTGTGAAAGACACCATGACTCAGGCAACTCTTATAAAGGAAATATTTAATTGAGGTTGTCTTACAATTTCAGGGGTTCAGTACATTATTATCATGATGGGAAGTATGGCAGCATCCAGGTAGACATGGTGCTGGAGAAGGAACTAAGTGTTCTGTATCTTAAATCTGAAGGCAACCAGGAGAATGCTTGTAGCCAGTCAGCAAGGAAGAACATCTCTTTTCCTCATTGGGCAAAGTTTGAACACTAGGAGCTCTCTAATCCTGCCTACACAATGATACTCTTCCTCCAACTAGGCCACACCTCCTAATTTTGCCACTTCCCATGGTCCAAGGATATTCAAATCAACACACTGCGTCAAAGTAATATGGCAGAGAAACACTGAGAAATATACTGCATGATTGCCTTCCTCTATTCACAGGTGCTACATTCCTGCACACATTCACTCACTCACACACACACACACACACACACACACACACACACACACACACANCACACACACACACACACACACACACACACACACACACACACAAACACCTATCACATGTGCATGTGCATACAAATATATTGGTGTATTTACTTATTTATTTATTTAATTACTTGCTATGTTTTAAATTTATTGCTGAAGAACTTTGTGCATACACATAATGAGTTTGAGCAAATCCATCCCCATCCTCTCCCCTTTGATTTGCTTCTCTCTTGCATCACTTTTACACCTTAATTCCATGTGCATATTTTAAAAACCACTGAGTCCATTTATTGCTGACTACATGTGTGGGGGTAGGGACAAACATCACTGGAGCATGAGAAGCCTGTAAGGAGCCAAATCCTTGAAGAAAACTGACCCTTTCCCCTGCAGCTGCCAATAACTCCTCTGTTTGGGGTGAAAGTTTCTGAGTCTCCACCCATCTATTATTGAATGTGTCTGTGCAGATTTTGTTAATGGGATCTTTGCTACTGTGAGTAACACACACACACACACACACACACACACACACACACACACACACACCAAATTATAAAACCAGGGAATGGTTTTAAAAGGTTACCCAACATCTTAAATTCAATTCATTTGTGTTGAAGCATTTGAATTCCATACCAGATCATAATACTATCTATACAAAATTAAATTATTCCAATGAATATTTTAAAATTCAGAGCATCTTTATCTGTTAAGTAGCACCAACTGAATAAAATCAGTGAGTGCCAAACCTCCCTATGGCTGCACCTGAAAAAAAGTGTAAATCAGTGTTCAAAGGCATGAATCCACAAGGGTAAGTGGTTTGTCAGAGATCAAAGGATGTGCAGGATAGGGTATGGAAGCTCAGTAGACCAAAACAGGTGAACGATTAGCAAATAGCCTGGACTATTGGCCACTCACAACCTTCAGATAGGGAAAATTCAGGAGTAGGTATCCTCAAAAGTGGGAGTAAGACAACTTTAATATATTATAGGACTCTTGATTACTAAATACAGTGTGGGCTGGTATCTACAGTGTGAAAGAGTTTAAAAATGGCAGTGTCCATTTTTCTCCTTGCTGTGACATTTAGTGGCTGGAGAGATGGCTCAGAACCCTTTGCACCCTCACATCTGACTCTAGCTCTGGGAGGTCTGACTTCTTCTTCAGGCCTTTGCAGGTACTGCAGCCACGTGGCATAAACAAAAAGACCCATGAACAAAAATCAAAATAAAAATTTTAAATGAGTCATTTAGTTGCTATTAGTGCCCCAAAGTTTGTAGAGAGAATCTCTCATAAGCATCATCTGTCAATTAAATTAAGTCTATGACCAATGAGCTGAAGCAGAAAATATGAGGTGAGACACTGGCAGGAAGAGAGGATTCTGGGAAATAGGAGAGTAAAAGGAAATCCAGGGACAGATGCTGGGGCATATACTAAGGGAGATGTGGAGGAAGATGCTAAGGAAGAGGATGAAAGAGGATGAATTGGTTACATAAGTTATTCTGGGAATGAGCCACCATTTGTGGCCCAGGCATTTGTTAATAAGTAGTCTAAGAGTCGTCATTCCAGGAGCAGGAGTAGGGAAGGATAAATGGAGTTTTTTCTTACAAAGATTAATTTCTCCTCATTATTTTCATACAAATTTGTAAGATGCTAACATATTTAAATCATGAGTAGGGGATACAGGAACTTGCAACTATCCTAGAGAATTCTAAAATAAATGTGTTTTTTAATTCAAAGTCAGTAGAGGTATTTTTCCATTTCTATTTTTCTAGTTTCTGTATATTCTAAAATATATGTGTTTATTATATCTACTATAGAAAATGTCCTTGTGATGTAAAGAGACTTTAGGCAACTCTACTAAATTGCTTTCTGGAAGTTAGTTAGCCTGAGGCACTGAGAGGATTACTTAAGATAGAATTCTGGGTGCTCTCAGAATCAGAAAATGATGAGCATGAGCTAATGATCACATTCACCCGAAAAAGTTACTACACACACACACACACACACACACACACACACACACACACACACACAAGCAATTGCTACACTCTCTCTAGCAGTGACTCTCATGATAGGCCTAAAAATTTAGACACAGTTCCTAGTTGAAAAGTTCATGGAAACTTAGTCTCCTGGAACCATAGCATCCTGGAAAATGAATGCTCCAAACTTGTCCTTTCATTAGTCAGGGATAAGATCTGTGTGCCTTCTTTCAGTGTTATTTTATTATAGGTACCTCCAAGCAATGACTTGCCAAATACCTAAGTAAAATTGAACTTTGCTTCCTGGCCTTCACCAATATCCTAGGCAGTACTTGAGCCAACCCTGGGCTTCGAATTCATCTAAGAATGTTACCTATTCAGTAACAATCAGAATTACGTCTAGTATTGTAAGAGAGATAGTGAAAGAAATCAGGCATTGCGATCTACTACATAGTGTTAGAAATGTCAGGGCAATCTTAGCAAAATAAGTTTAGAATTCTTATCATAGCTATGTATGGCAGACTACATTACTTATTAGTAGAAAGATCCCCCATACAATCCATCCCATATACAGGAATTTACAAAGGTTTAGGAAGTAGATTGGGCTGTGGTTTGAGGAGAAACTAGAGTATTGCCTTATTCATGAGAATGTTAATTAGAGCACAACTCTCTAATTAGAACCATAGCTTGGTTGTGAAAGCCCTATGCAATGTGTGGTCATAAAGACCTCACACCTGGCTTCTAAGAATATAGCTGAACTTAGATAGAGCTGACTTTGTCTCATTTGTTTTATTTGCCCAGTTCCTGCCAGTCATTATAATTTTATTCCTCTGTTTTGTATAAGAGTCATTAAGCGTCCAGCAACCTCATTCTATCTTGTTGATGTGTCACCTATCTTCCCTATTCTCTTCTGTATTAATAATCTCACTCTCTCTGTGTCCATGTCTGCTTGTCACTTCTTTGCTGCCTCCCTGCCCACCTGTACTGGGACCCCGATTCCTCACACAGATTGAGGGGGATTTACTGAGGCCAGTCTGCAGCAGGTCATCAATTACCAACAGTACCATAGCTTAAGCTGTGACTTCGAGATCCTGCAGCGGGGCATTGGGTTTATGTCTCTTTATATTTTGCTATGAACAGACAGACATGTTCATAACTCTCCTTTTGGTTCCCCTCTTCCTCCAAAGTAAGCTCCAACACAGTTTTTTACTTCTGATTTTAGCCATCCTGTCTGGGCTTCCCTCTTCCAGAACTTCTTTCTTTTCAGTGTGTGTCAGTGTTTCTGTGTGTTTCTCTCTCTCTCTCTCTCTCTCTCTCTCTCTCTCTCTCTCTCTCTCTCTCTCTGTGTGTGTGTGTGTGTGTGAGTGTGTGTAAGAGATTGTGTGTGTGTGTATGTTTGAGAGAGAGAAAGCAGTTTATATGAATGTTTTTCCTGTACATGTGCATACACACCCATGTGGAAGCCCAAGGTGGATTCAGGAAATGCCCCTAATGTTTTGTCTATATTATTCAATGAGACAAGTTCTCTCAATTAGAGGTAAAGGTCCTTGAGGAACCAGAAGAGGGCATTGTATCCCCTTGATTTGGAGTTACAGTTAAGTGACCTTAACCTCTGAGCTACATCTCTGGGTCCTTCTCTGATGTTGATATATTTGGATATATCAACATCATATATATATCCAAGAACTCATGGATCATCTTATGTGAGAACAAGAAAAAATGGGGCCTAGGGGAAGAGATGGAGGGGAAAACCTACACCCCGCCAGAGTTCAACCTATACCATGGTCAAGCATGGGTGGGCTGCTATATACCTATCCACTCATCATCCCTGGGTGGGCATTCCTGTATCCCACTTATCAGGAGGTGGCCAAGGGCAAGCCCTGCCTGGGGACCCCTGAGATACCTTGCTAAAGTTCCGGGGTTATAGGAGAGAGGGATGAAGGAAGAGTTTCCAAACACTGACCAGAGTGCACAGAGGATCTTTTTTTTGTTTTTCCTGAGACAGGGTTTCTCTGTATTGTTCTGGGTGTCCTGGAACTCACTTTGTAAACCAGGCTGGCGTCAAACTCAGAAATCTGCCTGGCTCTGCTTCCAATGTGCTGGGATTAAAGGCATGTGACACTACTGCCCAGCCTCACAGCAGATCTTGATGGGGCAGGGCCTCTCTATTGTTTAAGAGCTTTATTATAGAAGGGCAGGGAGAAAGAGAGAAGATAGAGAGGGGGGAAAGCTAGCAAGAAAGAGGATAAGAGGGAGAGAGGAGAGGAGAGGAGAGGAGAGGAGAGGANAGGAGAGGAGAGGAGAAGACATAGAGGATAGGAGGTGACATAGAGAGAGGAGAGAGAGGGTGTGAGTGAGAATTAAGAGCATAAGAGGTAAGAGAGTAAGAGGGCAAGGTGGGGCTGAACACTGCTTTATATGGTCTTTACTATTGCTAGGTAACTGGGGAGGAGTTTAGCCTGAAGGTCAGAAGCTTGGGCCATTGCCTACATGTCTACTGACCAACTTCTTTTGTAGGTGCTGTGTATGTGTGGCGGGGGTGGGGGGTGCGGTAACTTAGGCAGGGGCGAGAGTTCCAGGAGCATGAGGGAAAGTCTACTCTGTCATGAAGGTGAATTATGACCATCGGGGTTCAGACCTCAGCTCAACTGGAGACCAGCCTGCAATTCCTCACAATCTTATTGCCTTACTTGATTTATCTAGAGACACAGAAACAATATGCAGGGTGTGGGTTGAAAGGTAGGGGATATCACAGCCCTTTATCCATTATTTCATTATGACTATCTTTGGCCACCTAAATTACAGATGGCTTAATAAATTATCCTGTCATGAACCATGCAGTGCAGGGACTCCTTCCATGAGAGAATCAGGGTCTCCGTACTCTGGTAGGTAAGGATTAGGCACAGTGACAGACAGACACAAACATAAGAGAGTTTTGAAGCTACTGCAAATTGCTTTACTTTCAGATGAGGTTATATACACTCAAATTAGAAATACAATTTTTGGTAACAGGCCATTACATCAAACATCTCATACCCCAAAGATAAACATTAACAAGTTATCTTGAATCCAAAAGTATAAAAGAGGAAGCAGTTCTTGAGAATCATCTTGAAACCCCGAGAGTTGTCAACCTATTTTTAGAATGTTGCCAGCCAAGGCTTACAAAATACAGTCAAAAGTTCAACTTTAACTTATCCCAAATTTCAAATTCTATGGGCCTTCTGGCTAATTTGGAAATTTTGTGACTGTTTTTCTATAACTTTTTAAAAAGAGAACAGTGGCTTATAACTTCTCCAAAATCTATCTGACCTCTCTTTGTCATCACACACCAAGGAGGCCTTGTTCTGGTAAGTCACTTCAGAAAATTTAATGTATAGTATAAAAATTCTCTCTCCATTAATATTTATCCATGTATCTACATTCTCATCCTAGGCCCCTGTATAAGGTAAAGGTCCTGCAGTTATTCTTAACTTTTAGGGTCTTCTGTACATAGGAGGGGACCACCACCTGCCCCTATTTAAATACTGTTTCCATCCACCAAATATTCTTACAGATATTCCTAGCTCATTCTTACTAAACTCTTGCTCCTCATGAATGGGTCTTTTACGCCACCTTAAAACTTGAACTCTATGACTATCAACAACATCTGGATATTTTACAAATGATTCCTGTTGCTGCAATGCATCAATCTCATCACAAATGCTTCACCCTTGATCAATCAAGGTAGTAATGATTTTTATCAAAATCAGCAGTAAGGGCCAAGAAGGCCATGAGGAAGAAAGAAAGAGCACACATCACCCCAACACAAATAGCAATTGTTGAGCCTGTGCAAGTTTTACAGGCTCCATGCCAGTGACTTCCAGGAGACTGGGTTATATGGAACACACATCTCAGGTCTGAACATACTTTGTGCACTTTGTGATGTATGTCATAGAAACTCTACCAGAGTTGGTGTGGCATTTTCCTAGCCAATCAAATCTCCCATCTCCTAGTAACTAGTTGCCAGGTGCTGGTGAGGTTGTATCACAAAAGAAACTGTGTGGCTTGTGGGAGCCCCAGGAGGAGGCAGCAAATAAAAAATAATCTGTAGGGTATAGGAACCGTCTTATCTCATTGTATCCAGCTCATCCTTTAGGCGCCAAGAGGTTGGGATTGGCTGAGGACAACAGCAAACTCTATAGGGCTCTGGTTCTCTTGAGAAATAGAGTGATTACTTTCACAGTACATATCTCATTGAGATGAGAAAAGAGCTGGCCAAAAGATTTCTACTGGAGTACCGGAATAAGCCCACAATGAACTCAGAATAAGCCCACAATGAACTCAACCTGTATTCCGAAGCACAAGCAGCCTGATGCCCCAGCCATAGATACCAACTCTTTTGCTACGTGAAAGTTTTATAAATATATTTTTATTTATCCTTTGAGAATTTCACATGTGGTTACAAGGAATTGTGATTGTATTTATACTGCTTCTCCCTGAGTCTCCACACAAACTTCCTCACAGCCATGCTACTCCCACTTCCATGACTTTATTTTAATAACTCTTAGTTCAAATTCATGCCTCGCCACCTGTGCAAGAGTAAGCAGCCATCTGCTGGAGCAGGATCAACTGACCACAGGCCACATCCTTCTGGAGAACTGACTTCTCCACAAGTGGTCTTCAGGGTCCAGTAACTCCTCAGTCTAGGATGAGATCTTGTAGCCCATCCCTCCCCACCAAGATTCCACCATGCTGGAATGTTCACTGGCTTGGTTGTGTTCAGGCCTTGTGTAAGTAACCATGGCTTCTTACACAAGGTAAGTTCAATGTCATAGTGATCCTGTTAGGTCCAGAGCATACCATCTTGCTTCTGTCTCCCTGACCTCTGGGTCTTATGCCCTTCAACCTTAGCAGCCATAGTTACAAGTCTGACCAGGTCTACCTCTTCTGCTGAGGATAAAGCAGAACATCTTAAACAGTAATTAGGATGGTCCTTAGATCATGTTCTAAGCTGATATTTAAGGGTGACTATTATCACCACATAGCCAAGTAAAAGCCCCAAAACACCAAATGCTTGAATCAAAATATAATAAATGATATCAAAAAGAATGGAGAGCTAGCTAATCTAATGCATATTTTGCATGAAAAAGCTCAGAAAATGACTAGAGAGTTTGTTCAGTGGTTAGAGCAGTAGTTGGTATTCCAGAAGATTCAGATTTGAGTCCCAGCACACGCTCAAAGGCTCACAGCCATCTTTAACTCTGGTTCCATGGGGATGTACACACTCTGTCAGCCTCTGAGGGAATACAGCAGAATGCAAGTTGTACACAGTCCTGTAAACAGACAAAATGCACATATACATAAAATAAAAATATTGTAAAAGCACAGGAAATGTCTAAAAAATAACGTTTAGTATGATGGGTATGTAAAGGTAAAGTATGAAGGTTTGGATCCAATATAAACATTGGTCCCTTTCCAATACAAACAACGTTCTTGTCACCCACAAAGGCCTGGACTGGATACTGAATGAGAAGGGGCTCAGTGGATTCCCACAAAGGAAGACGTGTTCGTGGGATCTTTCCAGACAGAATTGTGCGTGGCCACAACAGGGAGTTGATCACAGAGGAGCAACAACCTGAATAAGAAACAGCACAAGGAGGTCTTTTCAGCTACCAAATGCTGTTGCTAAGTTTACTGCCTCCTTAAATACTCCAGGAGTTTTACAAGACAGCTCAAGAATGGCAAATAATTGAGGCAATGTGTGTTCAAATTAACAATTTCCAAATCGAGCAAAAGCATCATCCCAGTCAGGAACTGAGCAATTGAAAAATATAAATAAATAAATCAGGCCAGAATTCAAAATACTATCTTGAATATCCTAGAAAACGGGTAAGAAAACCCAAAAAAGTTACCACATGATGACCTTGACACATCCCTAGAACAGAAGGTAGTCTCAAAGGACATAATTCCATCAACTGGAAGTGGGAATACTGGAGAGATAGCACAGATCCTAAGAGAGCTTACTGCTCTTACAAAAGACCAGAGTTCTGCTCCCACCATGCACTTGGATGAGCCACATCTATGATGGGATGTAAAATGTAAAAAGAAAGACTTCTTCCTTCCTTGGGTTGCTCCTGTTCAGTCTTATCATAGTAACAGAGAAGCAAGACAAATCAGTGCTTGTGACGCTCAGTGAAGAATTCATAGGGGAATGTCCAAAGCCAGCTCATGTGGGAGTCCTGCTTATGTCCATGTCTAACTTTCTGTTTTTCCATGGCTACAAATCTGTGCCCCCTCCAATCATGCCTCCTCCTCTTCTACCTTAGTTTCTCTGCAGGAATCTGTACTTCCTGGGTTGACACAACAGGTATCCCTGCCCTTCACCTCTCTGTCCTAGATCCTTTCTCTAGAGAGATCATGCCTACCACTCAGGCAAAGAAGCATCCGTGTTCACAAGATTGGTTTTGTATCATCTTTACAGTTCATAGAACTGATTGATGCTTCCCTCCTATTTATGGATTTGCTGTCTTTTTTTTCTCTGAAATTTACTATTCCCATGAGCAGGGACTTGGCCACACTCCCTGCTCTTCCCCATTAGCAAGTGCACTGCAGAAGGAGGAATCAGGTCATGCCAACACATTGGACCCCTTAGTGTGCAACCGTGGAAAAAAGACAGCACTGAATGAGTGTTGTATGTGGAGAAAGTGACAAAGTGGGGACAGAACCAAGGACTATCTCACACATCAACAGAACCATCTGCTTGCTCCTTGGATCCTGCTTCCTGTCCAGTTTCAGAAGAGGCATCTACCAGGGTGAGCTAGCCTGAGTTTTTGTTTTTGTTTTTGTTTTCCAATTCAGTAAAGCATACTTACAAACCCAGAGACTACACAAGGTACAAAATTCAACCTTCATTAATACATAAATTTTTAAAAAAGGAATGTTTGAATTGATTCTTTGAAGCCTTTTTCCATGTATACAGTACAGTTTCATGAGATCCACTCTTTGACATCTCCCTCCAAATGCTCTAGTGACTCCCCCACCCATCTTTTCCCAAACTCTTGTCTTCTTCTTTCAAAACTTATTATGAATTACATCCTAAGTCTGACTAGGGATCATCGTATATGCATGGGTGTAGGGTAGGGTGTAGGAATTGATATTACTATTGTATGTCCATATAAAAAATACACCACAATTATTATACAAAGCACTTTCAAAAAGAATATCTTAAATATTCTGAAATAGCTTGAAAGAGACAAAAGAGACAGAAAAATCACATTTGCTGCTGGGTACTTGACAGTCTCTGAGAGATCACCTAGCAACCTACATCAAAAACTCAGAAAGTGCACAAAAGTCTGGGAAAGGGGCTCAGCTGGTCCAGTTTTGTCCGGCATGCAAAATGCTCTGGGTTCCTTTTCCATCACTTCATGAGCAACGTATGGTGAACACACCTGTAGACTCATCACTCAGGACATGAATGCAGAGGACCCAGAGCTCAAGACTATATATCTTTGATTATATAGCAAGTTCAAGGCCAGTCTGCATTTCCAGAGAACCTGTCACAGAAAGAAGCAAGGAAAGAAGGAGAGAGAGAGAGAGGGGGGGGGCAAACACACCATTTCTTTCAAACTACAAAGAGAATTTCAATGATAGCTATGACTTTTCAGAAGACCCCGTTCTTTCCTATCCTCTGAAGTGCACCACCCCATATTTCATGGCTCAGGTTTTCCATATTCATTCTTTACCCCTCTGGGACCTGTGAGCATTCCGATTTATGACAGTGGAACTAATTAGCCAATAATGAGGGTGTAAAATGGAAAAATGAATGTCCACTAAGCCATGTTACAAGAACATCTCTGTCAGTGTGCAGAGTCCCTCTATTTCGTGTTCCTGTATTTTTTTTTAATGTTGCATGAAAATATCATGAAATCAGTGATTTGAAGCACAGGGGGAGTGTTGACTGTTCATCCTTCTGCCTGGATCTCAAGAGGTCCAACCTGAGTCTCATTTGAGACTGTATCCTCCAGGGGTTCCTAGAGCTCTATGTGCTTATGCATGTGCGTGTACATGTGTATGTCAAAGCTCAGGTCTCTGGAAATCCTAATGAACCATGCTCAGTCACATACCATGAACATACCAATTAAAGAGACCACAACAGTGAAGCTTGTGGAAAAGCCTTACTCAATGTGATCACATTGGGAAGAGGAAAAGATAAAGGATTCTGATGAACCCCAAGTACAGCCTAAATTGTATTTCCTTTAAAATTTGACCCACTTACCCATTTTCAAAGTGGGTAAGGGTTTATAGAGGTGGGCGGAAGGGAGTAGCAGATTAGACAGTTATTTGAACACAGAAAAGTGTCACTTCTATGAGACTTATCCTGGATCTCTTTTTATTTTTTATTTTTATTTTCTAAGATCTTTTCCTCATTTACCTTTCAAATGCTATCCCGAAAGTCTCCTATACCCTCCACCTGCCCTGCTCTCCAACCCACACACTCCCTCTTCCTAGCCCTGGCATTCCCTGAGGCTATGCCAGTGCCTTGCAAATACAAAAGTGGATGCTCACAGCCATCTATTGGATGGAACACAGAACCCCACAGGAGGGTCTTGAGGAAGTACCACAGGAGCAGAATTGGTCTGTAACCCTCTAAAAGGAATAACAATATGAATTAACCAGTACCCCCTGATATCCTGTCTCTAGCTGCATATGCAGCTGAAGATGGTCTAGTCAGCCATCATTGGAAGGAGAGGCCCTTGGTCTTGCAAAGATTATGTCCTGGACCTCTTGATGCTCTATGGCATGTACCAAAGTGAGTCTCAGTAAGCAGTTGTCTACAAATATGGTCATGGTGGTAACTTAGTTAGGGTTACTATTGCTGTGATGAAAAACCATGACGAATAACATGTTGGAAAGAGTTTATTTCACTTAAATATCCATATTTCATTAAATTGCTGAAAGCAGGTAAGGCAGGAATTCAAACAGGACAAGAACCTGGAAGCAGGATGAAATGCACAGGCCATGGAGGAGTACTACTTGCTTCCCTGGCTTCTAAGCCTGCTTTCTTATACCACCCAGGACCACCAGTCCAGTGATTGCAACAATTCCACGGGTTTTGTCCCCTCTCATCCATCACTAATTAAGAAAATTTTCTACAGGGTTCCCTGAAGCCTCGTACTACAGAGGAGGCATCCTCTCAGATGACTCTACCTTGTGTTAAGTTGATATAAAACTAGTCAGCCCAGGCAGGGATACAGCATAGTTGTAGATGAAAGTTGTTGAAAGTAAGGTAGATTTTTTTTCTGTATTCAATTCTTTTTTAAAATTTTTATTAGGTATTTTCTTTATTTACATTTCAAATGCTATCCCGAAAGTTCCCTATACCATCCCCCTGCCCCTGCTCACCTACCCACCTACTCCCACTTCTTGGCCCTGGCAATCCCCTGTGCTGGGTCATATAAAGTTTGCAAGACCAAGGGGCCTCTCTTCCCAATGATGGCCGACTAGGCCATCTTCTGCTACATATGCAGCTAGAGACACTAGCTCAGGATGTACTGGATAGTTAATACTGTTATTCCACCTATAGGGTTGCAGCCCCCTTCAGCTGAGAGTAAGGTAGATTTTTAAGTGATGTCCTGTATTTCAGTCAAATCTCTTGGAATAAAAGTGAGTGTCATGGGGTCTGATACAACAAACTGACTTCACAGGAATTTTTTATATACAGAAACTGGCAATGCAACAGTTTTCGGTGGCTGGTACTCAGGAGGAGTGTTTTTCAAAAAGAAGGGTGCAAAAGGGACCACTGACAGCCTTGGCTTCATTCCATGTGACATCGGCTGTCTTACACTTTTGATAGATGGAGAACCACTTCCTAAGGACTGTTCCCTTCTCTGTGAAGAGGAGAGCAGATATTTGTCTTCCAGGTGCATATAATTTCATTTTCAACCATTGAATCACCACAAATTAGGGGCAAGAGCCTTGCAGAGAAGGCTGATATTCCTCAACATCATGTGAGAAGCCTGGTGGTTCAATCTGCCTCAAGTCCCACCTGTAATGATCCACACTACAGTGGATTTTTCTCTGGTCTTAAAAAAAAACCCTATCCATGGATATCAGCTGGCATTCACCCAGAGCAAACCACAAAGCCAATGCTTTTCAGATTCCTTCTCCTTTTTGCTTATATTTTGACAAGCCTTCAAACAATTGACTTGAAATTTTCAATCAAAACCCCTTCACTGAACAATTCAAAATTACATTTCACAGTGTGGACAATGGATATTAACTAGATATATTTGTCTTTGTGCAGGAACTAGACCCTCACACAATCAGTTTGGCTATGGTTGTGGCCTTGCAGGACCATAAAAGGTTATAAAAATGTTTAAAGTATATGTCATCTTAAGAAAGACTGTCCAAAATTAGAGGCATAGACAGACAGTGAAATTATTCCCCTGGAATCTATCCTCATTGTAGGAGGGTCAAGATTCAAATGATAGTCTCAGTTTAAGAAATATTTACAGTTAATGCAAAGCTCAGAGAAGCCTCAGAGAGACTTGTCCCTGTCTGGACCCAGGATCATGCCTGTGACTGGCTTCTTAGGTTCCACTCAGAGATTGGAGTTCCTGCCTTGATTTGCTTCCTAAAGATAGAGACTTGTTTCCTTGTCTTTGGCTAAAGTCAGATTCCTAGCAGCACCTCATAGGTCTCTCCACATTGCATCCCAGAAAGAATGCATCTACTGTATTTATAAACAGGCCTTCTATGGGAGACAAGTAAATGTGACAAGATCACATGTTTGTTCTTTTGAGTTTCCTCCAACTTCAAGGCAGATGATTGAATATTGTACTGTAGCCAGTGTTTTGAAATGTTAAAAAATCAAGCCGTAATTTGTATACTGAAAGCTGAAAACAATATATATAGCTCAGGGCTTACAATTCTTGGAATTGTTTGTTTTTTCGATACTGCTAATTCTCAAATTTGCAATTGTTTATACATATACAACTCAAGTTAAGAAAAAATACTGTTCCTTAAAAGGGCTGTCTTTAGACTTTTAAGAACGCATTCTAGATTGCCTGGACAAGATCTTTTAAGGCAATGCCACCGCAGATTTATATCCCAGGCAGACTATAGGCCTTACACAAAAATAATTGGCCATAAAATCTCATTTCTTTACATTATTCAAATAGTAATGGCTTAAGATAATATTTTGGTATTTTTAGAAAATGTTCATGTCAAATTGTTAAAGATTGTTCTCACTGTCCTCAGTTTCTACCTGTTAAAATGGTGTTAATTCTCGAGAACTTAATACTTAATAATTAATTATTGCAGATGAATACTCAATTTTGACTTTAGAAAAATAAAATATGCACATGCGAATATTGATACCCTTTTAGTCTTTCTAATTACAACTGCTTTAACAAGAAAAGCAACTAAAAGTATAGCTAGTCATTGCACATGTTAATACTTTTTTATGCTTGGTGTTCCAAATCAAACTAAAACAGATATTGGAACTGGCTATTACAGCCAAGAATTTGAGCTGTTTTGTCAACAATTTAATGTTACCCATGTTACTGAGATTTTTATAATTCTCGAGGAAAATGAACTGTGGAACTTTAAATCTATATCTACAAAAAAATATTAAATTTGGATGCCAAAAATCTCTCTGAGTGTCTATGGCATCCTACAACCAGGCATACTCATGAGATGAAAGGATGCACATATTGGCATATGGCATGATCCTATTCAGGTATTTAATATGGGGAAGAGGGAACATTTGTGTTTTTTTTCCACAAAATACTGCAGGAGCATGCTAGCTGCCAGAGTGGCTGGTGATTCATGATGTTGCTGAATCAAAGAATGATGCTGACCATTGAGCTTGCTGAGTGCCTTGACAATGAAGACAGGAAGACTGTTTTGGACAAAGGTTTCTGATCTCAGATTGGACAAGCTGCCTTGCTTCAAGCTTCTAGACCTTGTGGGACTGAAAACATGGAGACTGGAAACCACCTTCAAAAACTTTATCAAAAAGAGAAGTTATAATTAATCCTCTCTTTCCTTTAATGTCACCAGTTATTCCTACTTACTCATGGACTGTTCTAATTATTAATCCAATATTAGAACTTGTTATTTCTTCATTTGGAATGCTGATTCTGGTCATTTTTAGAGACAGATTTGAAAGTTAGCTACTGGTCTTTATGATGCTATGTTAGCAATAGATTGCCACAGGTTATAGCAAATATTAAGGTTAACTTAGCTACTAAAGGTCATGCTTCATTCCAATACATTTGTGACAAGCTATTGCCTTATAATACATTCATTGATTGGCAAAAGAGTAAGGATCATTTGCAGGGAGTGTGGAGAGATAATGATATTTCTCATAACATGGAACAGTTAAAGGCAGAAATTTCAGAAATTAGCAGAAGCCATTTGAATACTTGGAACAGTGATGAATTGGCCAGAGATTTTTAAGAACAACCAAAGTGCATTGAATCCCTTGGACTGGATTCAATATGTAATAATCTTGTTTGCTATTATTATTGGCATTATTTTATTAGTAATTGTTGTCTTTCCACTCATCTTTAGAGTTTTCCCAAGGTGGTGCATTCAGGAACTTCATCAAAAAATAGGGGAAATGCTACATCCAGTCCAGTAATGACTCACATGACAGGCCAAAAGCCTGGAAGCAGTACTGAGTTGAAGAATTTCATTGATACTTAGTCTCCTGGAACTGTGGCATCCCATGGTGCATATCCTCCAATTTTGTCCTTGTGAATGGATCTATGTGATTCCCTTCTGTATTGTTTTGTGATAGGTGCCTCTAAGCAATGACTTGCCAAATACCTCAGCAAAATCAAACTTTGCTTCCTGGCCTTCATCAATGCCCTAGGTATTGTCATGGTCCCTGAGCCAACCATGGGATTGAAATTCAGTAAGAAAGTTGCTATTCAGAGACATCCAGAATTACCTCTAGTATTGTAAGAGAGATAGTGAAAGAAATCAGGCATTACTATCCACTACATAGAGTTAGAAATCTCAGGACAAGCTTAGTAAAGTAAGTTTAGAATTCTTATTATAGTTATGTATGGCAGCTTATTACATATTAGTAGAAAGTCCACCCACACTATCACTTAGAATAAAAGCCAAGTTGCTTCCATGTACAGGAATTTACAATGGTTTAGGAAGTAGATTGGGCTGTGGATTTAGAGTATTACATTACTCATGAGATGATTAGCTAGAGTGGATCTCCTAATTAGAACCCTGATTGGGTATGAAAGCCTTGCCATGGTAGTGTAAAGACCTCACATTTGTATTCTAAGACTATAGCTGACCTTAGATAGAGCTGACTTTGTCTCAGTTGTTTTATTGCATAGATCCTGCCAGTCTTTGTGTTTGCATTCCTCTGATTTGTGTAAGAGTCATTAAGCATCTGGTAACCTCATTGTACCTTGCTGATGTGTCACCTAACTTCCTTATTTTCTTCTGTATAAAAAGTTTGATGCTTGATTTGAGAAGTTACATTCAGATCCAGCACACTCCCTTGTGTCCTGTTTGTCCTGAGATAGGGTGATGTCACAGAGCACTGGCCGGAGGTTGCACATCTATTCCACTTGGGGGCTCTAGAATTCCTTGAAGGTGGGTTCACTATCTTCACAGTGGTGTGTGAAAGCCAGGTCAGGTCAGCTCCTGAACCACAAAACTATTCATCACTCTCAGAATCTGGACGACTAGGACATTTTCTTTGGGTAAATACATTTATTAAGTAACTGGGACCTCACAGATCCAGAAAGCTAAAAGTTTTCCCTCCTACAGTGAGTAACTGTACATTCTAATATCACCCGTGTTTGGGAGCTAGTGGGATGGTCTAGGTTAGATAATCTCCTGAGATTATTATCCTTGCTAACAATATCTAGTTCACAATTTGACTAAAATACCAAAGCTCCTCTTTGTCCATGTGCATTTTAGAAGATATTAGTTCTAAGTGGCTGATATTGCCTAGACTTGTTTAGGTCTTTTTGAGGTCAGAGATGCAATGGCTCCACCGAATACAACTGGGGCTGGGTCAGGAAACACAATACAGATGGCCAGTGGTGTGCTGTGTCCATGGGCATATATTTGTTAATGTAGCCACCTAGCTCAGAGCTTGCAGGTAGAAGAGAGTTGTGGTGACCATTCTGGCTTTTTTTTTTTTCTGTT
>NW_018391674.1:32755-39970 GCF_900095145.1 Mus pahari
TGTACTTACATATAATAAATAAATAAATAAACCTTAAAAAAAAAAAAAAAAGGAGAGGTTCCTCAGCAGAGGCAAATTACCTCAGGGCTTAAGAAATGTGTCTCTGAGTATGTTATTCTGAGCTGTAGAGAATCAACTGTTTATTTCCCTATGAATTTGTTTATTTATTTACATATTTATTTATTTATTTAGATTGAGTTTCTCTGTGTGTAGCTTTGGCTGTCATGAAACTCACTCTGTATACCACGCTGGCTTTGATCTCACAAAGCTCTGTCTACCTCTGCCTCTTAAGTGCTGGGATTAAAGGCCTGGGTCACCACCACCTCTTACTAACTTTTTTTTTGGTTATTATTTTGGATTTTTTTTTGAGACAGGGTTTTTCTGTATAACCCTGGATGTCCTAGAACTTACTTTGTAGATCAGGCTATCCTCGAACCCAGAAATCTGTCTGCCTCTGCCTCCCAAGTGCTGGGGTTATAGGTGTGGGTCACTACCACCTCCTATTAACTTATTATGATAAAATTAACTTTAGAAGCCCAAAACTGTTTAGCATAGACTTCTTCACCTGCTCAGAAGTTCTCTCAGAGAAGAGCTTTGGTCCAGCATTCTCCCCCATCCCACACCCATTGCCCTACAGGAACTCATATATATGAGGCAAGAGCATTGTGTCTGGTTTAAACAGGCAAGATCTTCAAACCCAGGCAATGGGCAAGTATGAAGCCTGAACACAGAATGATAGCCACAAGACAGTAGAACAGGGGTGCTATGGTCTACCTCACCAGGTCTACAGCCATGAAGAAGACGATGCCTCTGAAGAGGCTGAGCATGCCATCCCTCAAGAAGAAGAGGAGGCGGAATCCTTCTTCCCAGGCCCTGAGGAATATTGTTGGGTGAAGAATTTCTCACAGTTGGAAGGGAGGCAATGGGCCTGTCACCAATGGAAGGCCATCATTTTAGGTCAACTGCTAATAAACCCTTCTCTGTATTTGGTGAAATATGTCGGAGTTGACTGCATCTACAGACATGAGCTCTACAGTGATGAGAGGATTTCAAAGCTTAAGGTCTTGCCTAACAAAGAAGTATTACCTCAGGTGAAAGACACCCACATTGCCAGTGCCCTGGTTGGCAGAGTGGTAAAACACAAATTTGAGGGCAAAAATGGCTCTGAGGAAAACTGGAAGGGGTGGGTGCTAGCCCAGGTGCCAATTATGGATTACATCACCTACAAGAAGGATCCAGCCCTCTATGTCTATCAGCTCCTTGATGACTACACAGAAGGTATCCTTCACATCATTCCAGAGATTCCTCCTGCAGAGGTGAGATCAGACGATGATAGCGATGTCTTAATAGGTAAATGTGTGCAGTACACCAGAGACAATGGTTCCAAAAAGATAGGCAAAGTTGTTTACCAAGTTCAACCCAAGCTTTCCATGTACTTTATCAAGTTCAATGGTGATATCCATATGTATGTGTATAATTAGGAGAAATTGAAAATCACAAAGAACAGGGAAGTAAACTTATAGGTTTGGAAAAAAAAGGTTTATTTTCCAGTGTGTTGGATACCTAAGGGTCTTTAACATCCCCAGTATCTTTGCCAATAAAATTTGTTTTGCTTTAAAAATTAAAACGTGACATGGCATGCTATGAGTGAACACTTTGGTGGAAGAGACGTGCTATGGTGGAAGGAATATCAAAGGAAGACGAAAGCTCCAATTCAGGCTGTGAACAGTACATACATCTAATGTCACACAAGCTAAAATGAACAGGACTTAGCTTCTCTGGTCTGCAGGGAGAGCAAGGAATTGGAGATGGGACTTGCAGGAGCAGGGATNGCAGCAAAAGATGGNTGTTTAGGAAGCAGGGGAGAAGGACAAGACATAGGTAGACTCTCTGGTGTGAAGTCTGAGGGAGAAACATAAAGTTGGGGAAAGAGTGACAGATAAAAGGAATGTGGCCTTGGAACACAAGGTGAACCCCCCAAAATGATCCAAACAAACTCAGAAATCAGAGAAAATGGGGTTTCATTTGACAAATGAAACCTACCTAGTGAACCTTGTCTCACTTTTTAAGATTTATTATTTTACTTTTATGGGTGGGGGTAGGGCATGTGCTTGGGAGTATAGGTGACCACAGACATATGAGTTGTCAGGTCCCCTGGAGCTGGTGTTAAAGGTGATTGTGAGCCATTGGACATGATTTTAAGGAACCAAAGCCAGTCTTTTTTGAGTGCAAAAGTGCTCTTGACTACTGAGTTATCTCTCTAGGCCCATGAAGTCATCTTTTAAAGAAATTCAATATTCACATGCAGAGAAGAGACCAGGATGAAGGTAAGAAAGATCAAATTGATGGCGATCTTGAAAAAGACTAAAGGACACATAGAGGAGTAGAGGACACTTAGTCTATGTTTAGTGTTTTTTTTTTTTTTTTTTCATTTTTTTTTAAAGGCTGTGTTAGTGGTTTGAGGTCTGGGATTTTTTTTTTTTTGACTTTAGATTTTATTTTTAGTTTTTTACTGTTTTTATAGGGTTTTGTGTGTGTGTGTGTGTGTGTGTGTGTGTGTGTGTGTGTTCTTGAGTATTTTCTCTAAATTTTAGTGTTTTATTTTTGGGGTTTTAGAGTTTTAGGGTTTCCAGGCCATGCTTGCCCATGACTTTAATCCTAACACTTGAGAGGCAGAGGTATTGGATTTCTGAGTTCGAGGCCAGCCTGGTCTACATTGTGAGTTCCAGGACAGTCAGGGAAACACAGAGAAACCCAGTCTCCAAAAATAAAGAATGCTTTAGGTAATTTTTGTGTTTTGTTTATTTATCCTTAGAAATTTAGACTTTTTTAAAAACTGTTTTGTGAGGTTTTTATGAATGTTTGAGAGTTTTTTTGCTTTGATTTTCAAGATTTTAGTATATGTTTAGTGTTTTTCTGGTTTCTTTAAGAATATTCGGTTGCGTTAGTGAGTTTGTGGATTGTTTTTAGGCTTTAGGTTTTATTTTTAGTTTTTTACTGTTTTTATAGGGTATTTTGGTGTTCTTGAGTTTTTTTTTTAATTCTAGTGTTTACATTTTGAGGTTTTAGTGTTTTAAGGTTCCAGGCAGTGGAGTTTGACCCAGCCTGGTCTACAGAGTGAGTTCCAGGACAGCCAGGGGTACACAAAGAAACCAAGTCTGGAAAAATAAAAACAAACAAACAAACAACGAAAAACAAAACATATTTTAGTGGAGCCCACAGTTAAGAGACTTTTAATTCTAAAAAGATTTTGGATTTTAAAAGATATTGAATATTCTAAAGGAGTGAATTATTAATATGCAAAGACTGTGGGACTTTAAATTTGTTTAGATCTTGGGGTGAAAAAGAAAGTAAGGGTTGAGGCTTACTAGTGATGTGGTTGTGTCACGCTGACAAGGGCTCAAATGTACTGGCTAGTTTTGTATCAACTTGACACAGGCTGGAGCTATCAAAGAGAAAGGAGCTTCAATTGGGGAAATGCTTCTATGAGATCTAGCTCTAAGGCATTTTCTCAATTAGTGACTAATGGGGGAGGGCTACACCCTAAAATTCTTAAAAACCCAAAAAAACGATATTTCTATTTATTTATTTATTATTTATATATTTATGTATAATTTATTATTTTTATATTTATTTAATTATTTGTTTTTTGATACTGGGTTTCTCTGTGTATCTCTGATAGTCCTGGTGTTCCCTCTGTAGACCAGGTTTGCCTTGAACTCAAAAATCCACTGCCTCTTCCTCCTAAGTGCTGGGATTAAAGGCATGGGCTACCACTGCCTGGCAACTTTAAAACTCTTAAACCTCACAAATAAAACCCTGAAATTAAGAACAAATTACTCAAGAACACTAATATAATCCCTAAAATAACAGCAAAATCCTATAAATAAAACCTAAAGCCAAAAAAAAAAAAAAAAAACCCTCTAAATCACTGGTATAAAATCCTTACAAAACCCTTTTAAAAAACTCTAAATTTCTAAAAATAAATAAACAAAACACAAACATTTCCCTAAAACACTTTTTAAAATTTTTTTCCTGCACTGGGTTTCTCTGTGTATACCTGACTATCCTGGTACTTGCTCTGTAGACCAGGCTGGCCTCCAACTCAGAAATCTACTACTTCTGCCTCCCAAGTGCTGGGATTAAAGGCATTAGCCACCACGGCCTTGAAACACTAAAAACTCTAAAACCCCAAATATACAACACTAGTATTTAAAAAAAAACTAAAGAACACTAAAAAAAAAAAAAACCCTATAAAAACATTAAAAATCTAAAACTAAAACATAAAGCCTAAAAAAAAACCCAAATCACTAACACACCCTAAAGTCCTAAAATCACCCCCAAACACTAAATATATACTAAAACCCTGAAAACCAAAAACTATCTAAAACACTCTTCTAAAACCCTATAAAACCATTTAAAAAGAAAACCCTAAAATTCTAAAAATAAATATACAAAACACAAAACTTTCCCTAAAACACTTTATTTTATTTTTATTTTATTTTTTATTTTTTCAAGACTGGGTTTCTCTGTGTATCCCTGACTATCCTGGTACTCACTCTGTAGACCAGGCTGGCCTCAAACTTAGAATTCCACTACCTCTGCCTCCCAAGTGCTGGGATTATAGGCATGGGCCACCTCTGCCTGGAAACCTTAAAACTCTAAAATCCCCAAAATAAAACACTAACATTAAAAAAAAAAAACTCAAGAACACTTTAAAACCACTATAAAAACATTAAAATCCTCAAAATAAAAGCTAAAACCTAAAAAATAAAGCCCAAGTCAATAACACAACCAAAAATCCTTAAGAAACCCAGAAAACACACGAAACAAAGACTAACATTCTAAAAACCAAAAAAACAAAACAAAACAAAACAAAAGAAAAAGAAAAACAGAAAGAAAAACTCTAAAACACACTCATAAACCCTGCAAAACCCTTTATAAAAAATCTTAAATACTAAAAATAAATATACAAAACACAAAAATTTCCAAAAATAGGGGTATTTGTTTCCATGTTTTCGGGATTTTTTTTCGAGACTGGTTTTCTCTGTGCATCCCTGTATGTCCTAGAGCCCACTCTGTATACCAGACTTGCCTTGAACTCAAAAATCTACTACCTCTTCCTCCCAAGTGCTGGGATTAAAGGCATTAGCCACCACTGCCTGGAAACCCTAAAGTTCTAAAACTCCAAAAATAAAACACTAAAATTAAAAAAAAACATAAACAGATTAAAAACTAAAAATAAAACATAAAGCCTAAAAAATAAACCGCAAAATCACTAACACTCCCTAAAATCTTTCAAAAACTCAGATTAAACACTAAACATAGAGTAAAACACTGAAAACTAAAAAAAAAAAATCTAAAACACTCTTCTAAAAATCCTACAAAACCCTTTAAAATAAAAAACCCTAAAATTCTAAAAATAATATACAAAACACAAAAATTTCCTTAAAATACTTTATTTATTTATTTATTTATTTATTTATTTATTTATTTATTTATTTATTTATTTCAAAACTCAGTTTCTCGGTGTATCCTTGACTGTCCTGGTACTCACTCTGTAGACCAGGCAGCCTTCGAACTCAGAAATCGACTACCTCTGCCTCTCAAGTGCTGGGATTAAAGGCATGGGCCACCACTGCCAGGAAACCAAAAAACTCTAAAACCCCAATAATAAAACATTAAATTTTAAAAAAGTACACAAGAACACTAAAACAAACCCTATAAAAACAGTAAAAAACTAAAACTGAAACCTAAAACCTAAAGCCTAAAAAAACCAAAAACCTCAAATCACTAAAACACCTTAAAATTCTTTAAAAAAAAAAACAAAAAACAAAAAACCAGTAAACATACACTAAAACCCAGAAAACCAAAAAAAAAAAAAACCAAAAACATCTTCTAATAACCTTACAAAATCATACCAGAAAAACCCTGCTTGTGGACGTTGTACATCGTGGTGCGCACTAGGCTCCGCACCACGATGTACAACGTCCACAAGCAGACAAAAAACAAAAAACCAGTAAACATACACTAAAACCCAGAAAACCAAAAAAAAAAAAAACCAAAAAAAAAAAAAACCTAAAACATTCTTCTAAAAGCCTTACAAAACCCCACTCAAAAAAAAAACCCTCTAAATTCTAAAAATAAATAAACCAAACACAAAAAACTCCCTAAAATTTCATCTATTTATTTATTTGAAATTTTTGAGACTGGGTTTCACTGTGTATCCCTTACTGTCCTGCAATTCACTCTGTAGACCAGGGTAGCTTGGAACTCAGAAATCCACTACCTTTGCCTCTGAAGTGCTGGGATTTAAGGCATGGGCCACCGTTGCCTAAAACACCTAAAACTCTAAAACCCCAAAAATAAAACAATAAAAATTTAAAAGTATACTCAAGAAAACTAAAAAAAAAAAAACTATAAAAACAGTAAAAACCTAAAAATAAAACCTAAAGCCTAAATATGAAAAAAAAACCAAAATCATTAACACATGCTAAAATCAATATAAAACCTAGAAAAAACAGTAAATATAAACTAAAACCCTGAAAACCAAAGAAAAATCTAAAACACTCTAAAATTTTAAAAATAAATAAACAAAACACAAAAATTTCCCTAAAACACATTTTTAAAAAAATTTTTGAGACTGGGTTTCTATGTGTATTGGCTGTCCTGATCCTAACTCTATAGACCAGGCTGGGTTCAACCTAAAAAACCCACTACCTCTGTCTACCAAGTACTGGGCTTAAAGGCATGGGTCACCATTGCCTGGAAACCCTAAAACTCTTAAGCCCCAAAAATAAACCACTAAAATTTAGAAAAAATAATCAAGAAGACAAAAAAACCTATAAAAACAGTAAAAAACTGAAAATAAAATCTAAAGCTTAAATAAATAAATAAATAAATAACCAAAATCACTAACACATCCTAAAATCCTTAAAAAACAAAACAAAACAAAACAAACCCAGAAAAAACACTAAACATACATTAAAATCTTGAAAATAAAAAAAAATTCTCAAACACTCTAATGAAAACCTTACAAAACCCCTTTAAAAAACTCTAATTTTCAAAAGATAAATAAGATAAATAAACAAAACACAAAAATTTCCCTAAAACAATTTCTTTCTTACTTCTTTTTTTTTGTTGTTGTTGTTGATTTATTTCCACACTGGGTTTCTCTGTACATCCCTGACTATCCTGGTACTCGCTCTGTAGACC
>NW_018391674.1:40619-50654 GCF_900095145.1 Mus pahari
GATACCAGGTACCAAAGTTAAATCAGGAACAGATGAGCAATCTAAACAGCCCCACATGCCCTAAATAATTAGAAGCAGCCATTAATTGTCTCCCAACCACAAAAAGCCCAAGTCCAGATGGATTTAGTGCAGAGTTCTATCAGACCTTCTAAGAAGACCTAATTCCAATTCTCCTCAAACTATTTCACAAAATAGAAACAAAAGGTACTCTACCCAATTCATTCTATGAATCCACAATTACTCTAATACCTAAACCACACAGAGACCCAACAAAAAAAGAGAACTTCAGAACTATTTCCCTTATGAATATTGATGCAAAAATACTCAATAAAATTCTTGCAAACTGAATCCAAGAACACACCAAAATAATCAGTCATCATATTCAAGGAGGTTTCATCTCAGGCATGCAGGGTAAGTTTAATATACGGAAATCAATCAACATAATCCTCTCTATAAAACAACTTATAGACAAAAACCACATGATCATCTCGTTAGATGCTGAGAAAGCATTTGGCAAAATCCAACACCCATTCATGATAAAAGTCTTGGAACGATCAGGAATTCAAGGCCCATACCTAATCATAATAAAAACAATCTACAGCAAAACCATTAGCCAACATCAAACTCAATGGAGAGAAACTTGAAGCAATCACACTAAGATCAGGGACAAGACAAGGCTGCCCACTATCTCCCTACCTATTCAATATAGTAATTGAAGTCCTAGCCAGAGCATTTAGACAACAAAAGGAGATCAGTGGAATACAAATTGGAAAGGAAGAAGTCAAAATATCACTATTTGCAGATGATATGATAGTATATATAAGTGACCCAAAAAAATTACACCAGAGAACTCCTAAACCTGATAAACAGCTTCAGTACAGTAGCTGGATATATAATTAACTGAAACAAATCAGTGGCCTTTCTCTACACAAAGGATAAACAGGCTGAGAAAGAAATTAGGGAAACAACACCCTTCACTATAGTCACAAATAATATAAAAAACCTTGGTTTGACTCTAACTAAGGAAGTTAAAGATCTATATGATAAAAATTTCAAGTCTCTGAAGTAAGAAATTGAAGATCTCAGAAGTTAGAAACATATCCCATGCTCCTAGGAAAAATGGCCATCTTGCCGAAAGCAATCTACAGATTCAATGCCATCCCCATCAAAATTACAACTCAATTCTTCACAGAGGTAGAAAGGGTAATTTGCAAATTCAAAAAACTTAACGAATAACAAAAAGAACAATAACAAAAAACTTAGGATAGCAAAAATTATTCTCAGCAATATAAAAATCTCTGGTAGAATCATCATCCCTAACCTCAAGCTGTACTACGGTGCAATTGTGACAAAAACTGCATGGTACTGGTACAGTGACAAATACGTAGATCAATGGAATAAATTTAAGACCCAGAAGTGAACCCACACCCCTATGGTCACTTGATCTTTGACAAGGTAGCTAAAGCCATCCATGGGAAAAAAGACAGTATTTTCAACAAATGGTGCTGGGTGAACTGGTGATTAGCATGTAGAAGAATGAGAATAGATCCATCCTTACCTCCTTGTACTAAGATCAAGTCTAAGTGGATCAAGGAACTCCACATAAAACCAGAGACACTGAAACTTATAGAGGAAAAATTGGGGAAGAGCCTTGAAGATATGGGCACAAGGAAAAGATTCCTGAACAGAACACCACCAATGGCTTGTTCTGTAAGATCAAGAATTGACAAATGGGACCTAATAAAATTGTAAAGCTTCTGTAAGGGAAAGGACACTGTCAATAAGACCAAATGGCCACCAACAGATTGGGAAAAAAATCTTTACCAATCCTAAATCTGATAGGGGGCTAATATCCAATATATATAAAGAACTCAAGAAGTTGGATTCCAGAAAACCAAATAACCCTATTAAAAATGAGGTACAGAGATAAACAAAGAATTATCAACTGAGTAATACTGAATGGCCGAGTAGCACCTAAAAACAAAACAAAACAAAACAAAACAAAACAAAACAAAACAAACAAACCAAAAAAAACCCCAAAAAACCTCAACTTCTTTAGTCATTAGGGAAATACAAATCAAAGAAACCCTGAGATTCCACATCACACCAGTCAGAATGGCTAAGATAAAAAATTCAGTGACAGAAGATGCTGGCATGGATGTGGAGAAAGAGGAACACTTCTCCATTGCTGGTGGGATTGCAAGCTTGTACAAACACTCTGGAAATCATTTTGGCAGTTCCTCAGAATATTAGACATAGTAATACCGAAAAATCCAGCAATAACTCCCCTGGGCATATATCCAGAAGATGTCCCAACTTGTAATAAGGACACATGCTCCACTATCTTCATAGCAGCCTTAGTTATAATAGGCAGAAGCTGGAAAGAACCCAGATGTCCCTCAACAGAAGAGTAGATACAGAAAATGTTGTACATTTAAACTATAGAGTACTACTCAGCTATTAAAAACAATGAATTTATGAAATTCTTAGGCAAATGAATGGATCTGGAGGATATCTTTCAGAGTGAACTAACCAAATCACAAAAGAAGTCACTTGATATTCACTCACAGATAAAGGGACATTAGACAAGAAACTTAGACTACCCAAGATACAATTTGCAAAACACATGAAAGTCAAGAAGAAGGAAGAACAAAGTGTGGGTACTTCGTTCCTTCGTAGAATGGGGAGCAAAATACCCATGGAGGAGTTACAGAGACAAAGTTAGAGCAAAGCCTGAAGGAATGACCATCAAGAGACTATCCCACTTGGGGATCTACCCCATAAACCACCACCAAACCCAGTCACTAGGCAGAAGCCAACAAGAGACTGCTGACTGGAACCTGATAAAACTGTCTCCTGTGAGGCTCTGCCAGTGCCTGGCAAATACAGAAGTGGATGCTCACAGTCATCCATTGGATGGAGCACAAGGTCCCCAATGAAGGAGCCAGAGAAATATCCAGGGGGCATAAAGGGACTGAAGCCCCTTAGGAGCAACATCAATATGAACTAACCAGTACCCCCAGAGCTCCTTGGATCTATACCACCAATCAAAGAAAACACATGGTGGAACTTGTGGCTCTAGCTATATATGTAGCAAAGGATGGCATAGTCGGTCATCAATGCGAGGAGAGACCCTTAGTCCTGTGATGGTTCTATGCCCAAGTATAGGGGAATGCCAGGACTGGGGATGGGAGTGGGTGGGTTGTGGAGCAGGGGAAGGAGAATGAGATAGAGGATTTTCAGAGGGAAAATCTAGGAAAGATATAACATTTGCAATTTAAATAAAAAAAATAAAAAATATCCTAATGACATAGATGATTTTCTAGACAGGTACCCACTTACCAGAATTAATCCAAAATCAGTACAACTATTTCCATAGCCCTATAATACCTAAAAAAATCATCAACATTATGTACCATGTTAGCAAACTAAAAGAACAAAACCACATGGTCATCAATTAGATGCTACTCTGACAAACTCCAACACCCTTCATGCTAAATATTTTAGAGATATCAGAGATACAAGGCACATTGCTATATATAATCAAAGTAAGCCAATAGCTAACATCAAACTGAATGTAGAGAAACTAAAGCAATTCCATTAAAATCAGAGACAAGAAACAGCTGCCCAATCTTTTCTTACTTATTCAATACAGTACTTGAAATTCTATCCAGAAAAATAAGACAACTAACTGAGGTCTAGGGGATACAAATTGGAGAGGAAGAAGTCAAATTACTGCTATTTACAGATGACATAATAGTATACATAAGTGAATCCAAAAATTCTATCAGAGAACTCCTACACCTAAGAAACACTTGCTGACAGGAGCTGCATACGGCTGATCTATGAGAGCTTCTCCCAGCACCTGACCAATACAGATGCAGATATTCACAGACTTCCATCTGGCTGAGTCCAGGAACTACAACCTTATAGCTATGGGAAGGACTGAAGAAGCTGAATGGAATAGCAACCCCATAGGAAGAACAGTATCAACTAACTGGATCACTCAGAGCTCCCAGGGACTAAACCACCAGTCAAAGAGTACACATGGAGTGACCCATGGCTCTAGATACATATGTAGCACAGAATGGCTTTATCTGACATCAATGGGAGGAGAGGTCCTTGGGCCTGTGGGGGCTTGATGCCCCAGCATAGGGGGATGCTAGAGTGGTGAGGAAGGAGTGTGTGAGTGGGTGGAGGATCAACCTCATAGAAGCAAAGGGGAGTGTGGAGAGGATGGATGGGATGGGCAGTTGTGGAGGGGTAACATGGAAGGGGATATCACTTGACATGTATATGAATTAAATAATAAAAAATAAACAGAGAAATAAAACCTACCAAAACTAAAACAAAACAAAAGCAGACTGTTTCATTTCCACTAAGAAACCCATATAACTATAACATCATTAGGGTTTTTGTGTCATTTTGGTCTTGTACATGGTTGTATATAGTTTACAGGTTTCTCAGCTGAGTAGGAATTTTGGCTGCCTTCTTCATTTTGAAGCTTGCATGGATCCCTTTGCTACCATGGAAGTTAGTCCTAAAAGAGGAGGCATTCAAGTCCATTTCAGCTCAAAGTTTTCTTGGCTATGTTTAAAGCTCATGATGTTTTTAGCATTGGGGTTTTAACTTTCACCTCTGGTGTAATCAAGTGTGCTTTTATATTTTTTTCTCTTAATCACACACACACAAAAATCTATGTTATAGGAATGGCTTGACATGATGAGACCAAAAGCAATGATAATGACTCGAGTGGAAACATGAAAGTACAGTTTGGAAAGAAAGGTTCTTCCAGTGTGTGTGTATGGTTGTGATCCCATGAAGATATTGTTTATACACATATATTTAATCCTGTTAATCTTACTCTTCTATAAAAAATTTAAATTAAATTATATGTTATCAAAGCCCTCTATAAAAAGTTATTGATGGTATATGAGTTGAAGCAATTTTCAAAAATAAATTTCATTGCAAATTTTCATATATGGATGATTATTTGATATTTACTTATTTTATTGGGATTGTACTTAATTGATGATTAATTTTGTCAGGAGTTGGACTGGAAGTGTGTGCACTTATGAAATGCTAGGTGAACAATATAGAAATATTCTTGTTAATCTTTATTATGTCAGCGAAGAATCTAATTATAATTATGATCATGGAGTGGTAAGACATATGAAGTATATATAAGATAAAATTAAGAGAAGATAATCATGTTTCATAGTTTATTGTGAAGAAACCAGTTATAAAAAACTAATGATTTTAAAAGCCTACCTTTTAGCCCAATATTAGTTCTATTGTTTTATATGAGATTTGTACATTGTGGTAAAGCATAACATAATCCATTCTTCAAGTATGAATACTTTTTAATGTTGATTACATGACTAAGTTACATTCTAAAATTATTTAAGATGAGTAGTGTTTCACTGGGTAGTGGTTTCTACTTAGGACACATATCTGTGAATATAACAAATAGAGACAATTAAATAGGAAATCAATGACATCATTTTCAAGGAAGTTATTTGCTTATCTTTTCAGGTAAAGAGGCATTGAAGATTCTTGGATAGTAATTTCTCTTCATTTTTTATGGACAAACAGCATTACATTTACCTGTATGGTACAGATTTCTGATGTTTATTATTGGAATCCCAAGTTTAATTGTCATTTCCATATATTCTTCTTTCATTTCTTCAGTAAGATTTGTTCCTTTTGCTACATTTTAAGGAGGAAAAGATAAATGTGATAGGCATGAGAACTTGCCTCAAGTGTTTATTCATCAATCTTTCCAAGGGAAAAACCTCCCTGCAAGCTCCAGCCTACTATGTTCATGCTAGTCATGAAAACCTAAACAAAATTGTGTCACAGTATAGAGAACACATCCAGAATTTATCAGTATATTCCTTTTTATGTTCCTAGTAAATTGACATCTTTCAATGTAATTTTTCTATATTTTTATTTTATCAACTATATATCAGTTAAACACCATTCAGGTCTTATCAATGTATTTCTATCAAATATCCAAAAGTCCAATATTAAGAGCATCAATGATACTTCTTTCTCTTATAAAGAATCTAACCCAAAATATATGTGATAGAAAACCAAAGATACAGTAATTCAGTGAAATGACCACTTAGAAAAAAATCATTCACAGATTTGCCTGTCAGATGTATCTGAATAATTTTCAAAGCATTACATACAATGTTGAGAATATTAAATTTTAGGAATATTAAATCAATTAGATGATATTACAGAAATGACCAAAGGAAAATATTAATAACTTTTGCATCTTTTTGTGGATATGAATTCTATTGAATGATGGTAAATATTTACTGCAAGAAGTTACATAAACCTTATTCGCATTAATGTGATAACAGAATTGATGGATAGTTGTCTGATGAAGTTGTGATAACCTCTATTTCTTGTTTTCAACAAAACATCTAACATTTAATTTTACCAGCAAAGTCCCAGGAGACTGATGCTCAGTTGAAAGCCTGGAAACTCAGAGAGACAGAAAGCACCCTGATGGTCTACTATCTCACCAAACATCACAAAAGTATCTCTCCTTTCCACAACATCACAAAAACCTTCACAAACTCACCACAAAATCTGCAAAAACTGAATGCATCTACCTTCTACTTCCTGTGAATCTCTCTATGTGTCTTCCAGGTCCCCTATCACCCTTCTTTTCTGTCTGTTTACCCCCTGTCACCTAGTAGCTTACACCACCTCTTGAAATAATGTTGACTTTATTTAATCCTGTTTATGATAAATAGAATTATCTTGAAGGTCCCATTCCACGGGCAAGCACCAATCCCTAACACTTTAAATGATTCTCTGTTATGATTTCAGACAGGAGCATGTTGACCTCTGAAAGTCTCCATACATTATTTCACCCAGAAAGATTCAGACACCCACAGCCAAATTTTGGATGGAGCTTGGGTACTCTTATAGAAGTAAATGGGAAAGGATTGCAGGCCCCAAAAGGGATAGAAATTCAACAGGAAGGTGAAAGAATCAACTAACCCAGATCCTTGGTGCTCTTAGAGTTGATCCAACCAAAGAACATAAGAGGACTGAATCTAGAACTCTCTGCTCATATGTAGCAGGTTTGTAGCTTCACTTTCTTGTGGGTCCTGAACAACAGGAACAGGGGCTATCCCAAACGCTGTTGCTAAATGTCAGATATATTCTACCAGTTGGGTTTCCTTGACTGGCCTCAGTAGGAAAGGAAACATCACAGTTTCATTTCCTAGCATCAAGCATCTAGCATCACAGATACTAGAACTGACAGGTTGGAATGGATACCCAGAAACATGGCACATTACACAATTACACTTGTCTATTAAAAACAATGACTTCATGAAATTCATAGGCAAATGGATGGGACTTGAAAATAAAATCCTGTGTTGAGGTAACTCAGTCACACACACACACACACACACACACACACACACACACAGAGAGAGAGAGAGAGAGAGAGAGAGAGAGAGAGAGAGAGAGAGAGAGAGAGAGAGAGAGAGAGACAGTATTCATTCACTGATAGGTGGTGGATGTTAGCCCAAAAGTTCAGAATACCTAAGATGCAATTCACAGACCATATGAAGCTCAAGAAGAAGGACGATCAAAATGTGGATTCTTCAGCAATTCTTAAAAGAGGGAACCAAATATTCACAGGAGGAAATATGGAGACAAATGTGGAACAGGGACTGAAAACCTTCCAGAGACTGTACCACTTGGGGATCTATCCCATATACAGTCACCAAACCCATACTCTACTGAGTGTGCCAACAAGTGCTTGCTGACAGGAGATTGATATAGCTGTCTCTTGAAAGGCTTTGCCAGAGAATCAGAAATACAGAGGTGGATGCTCACAGACAACCATTGGACTGAGCATAGGATCCTCAATGGAGGAGCTAGAGAAAGAACCTAAGGAGCTGAAGGAGTTTGCAGCCCCATGGGAAGAACAACAATATGAATCAACCAGTACCCCCAGAGCTTTCAGGGACTAAACAACCAACCAAAGCGTTCACATGGAGGGATCCATGGCTCCAGCTGCATATGTAGCAGAGTTTTTCCTTGTCTTGCATCAGTGGGAGGGGAGGCCCTTGATCCTGTGAAAGCTTGATGCCTCAGTGTAGTAGAATGACAGTGTGGGAAAACAGGAGTGGGTAGATGGGTGGGGTAGCTCCCTCTTAGAAGCAGGGGAGGGGGATGGGATAGAAGGTTCCTGAGGGGTGTGCCGAAAAGTGGAAAACAATTGAAGTGTAACTAATGAAAATATTCAATAAAAGAAAAAGAAAATAATGTGTTATTTATCATTTTTTGTTGTTGTTTTTTGAAAATTTTCCCTGACCAATTTTAATATTTTGTTCTTAATTAAGCTTTATGCCAATTCCCCTCCTGTTTCATTTATTTTAGATATTTTGTCTTTCTTGCTTCTATGAGCTACTTATAATTTAATGTAGTTGATAAGTTTTGCTAGGATTTGAAATTTCCATTAATGCCTCCAGTGACCAGTGATCTTTTCCAATTATCTAGCAGTTACTACTTTCTTGTTTGATGACTTTATTATATGAAAAATGAACTGGAGATTATAGAGTTAATCTATTTGCTTTCCTAGTTTCAAACTCCCAACATTGTGCAAAAAAGCAATGAAATAAATTATTATTGTCATGAAGTGCTTGAAACAATAGATAACACAAATATTTTAAACATTTGATCTAATATTATGGAATATCTGAATCCAGAAATATTTTGATACTTGATCCAAATGCTACTAACAAAATTAAGTAAATATTTTATACCTTTATATGAAACATATTTGGAAGTCATTTTTCTGATGGAGTCAACTAGGAAAATATTAAAACATGTAAATGGAAACAAATCAAGAGTACTTGTGAGAGTGGGTATTTATATATGAAATTGTCATTAGTTATGATTTAAGAAGCAATTTTTAGCTAGTATTAACAATTAGCCTATTTGACATTAACACATGAGTACATGAAATGAAAACTTTTCTGTTTTAGATTTCAATGCTGAATAATATCCACATGAGATGCTTCAGTTAAAAGTAAAAAACAAAATCTGAGTTTTGTTTTCTTGGGGTTCAGTGATTACAGGCCACTGTGAAACTAGCTTAGGGATCTGGTCCTCTGACTTAACAGTATATTCTCACAAGATTTGAAGTGAGGTTCCTATTGATGGGTAAATTCTGCCAGGTATTGAAATTATACCTATCCTTGATCTTGTTTCCATTTTGATATCTGTGGGTATGGATATCTGGGAAATGATGTTTTGCATTATTCAAGTGCCAGTAACCATCCTTAGGATCATTAACTTTGCATTCTTTGCCCATGGCATAAGCTGAGACAATGAGAAAAAAGAAACTTGTAATCTATTGTTACTTATATTATCTATTTTATTACTTTAGTCAAAAGGAAATAATGTAAAGAAGTGCATCCACGGTGTGTGCGCCTTCTCTCAGCTGGTCTGCCCGAGACCCCCTGAGCGTGAACCTTAGTTCCCCGCGCGGCGCCATTTCCACTCCGACAAGATGAAAGAAACGATCATGAACCAGGAGAAACTCGCCAAACTGCAGGCACAAGTGCGCATTGGTGGGAAAGGAACTGCTCGTAGAAAGAAGAAGGTGGTTCACAGAACAGCTACAGCAGACGATAAAAAACTGCAGTTCTCCTTAAAGAAGTTAGGGGTAAACAATATCTCTGGTATTGAAGAGGTGAACATGTTTACAAACCAAGGCACAGTGATACATTTTAACAACCCTAAAGTTCAAGCATCTCTGGCAGCAAACACCTTCACCATTACAGGCCACGCTGAGACAAAGCAGCTGACAGAAATGCTTCCCAGCATCCTAAACCAGCTTGGTGCAGACAGTCTGACTAGTTTAAGGAGACTGGCTGAAGCTCTGCCCAAACAATCTGTGGACGGAAAAGCACCACTTGCTACTGGAGAGGATGATGATGATGAAGTTCCAGATCTGGTGGAGAATTTTGATGAGGCTTCTAAGAATGAGGCAAA
>NW_018391674.1:50809-52247 GCF_900095145.1 Mus pahari
TTATATCATGACTGCTTTTTAAATTTTTTTGTTTATTATGGATCTGACAAAATCTAGATCTCTAATATTTTTAAGTCCAAGCCCCCCGGACACTGCAGCTCATTTCAGTTTTCGCTTATACCTAATTCATTCTTTGCGGCAAATTAAGCTGAAGAAGCCTGGGAATAAAGTTTGGAAAGGGTTAATAAAATTCTTTGCCTAGTTAAAAAAAAAAAAAAAAAAAAGAAGTGCATCCACACTAATACTTGTTTCAAGATGAAGTTTAAAAGTTCAATACTCACAAACTACTGTTTTGAAATTCATGTGTTTCGGTCTAACTGATGTAAATATGTGCTGTAGGCATTTCCCATGTTTTCTAAACATAAAGAAAAATAAATTCATTAGCAGTTATTATTCCACATACAAATTTATGTTACTCTAATATATTACTACTGAATATAATCATACACACACACAAACACACACTTCTTTATAGTGAGTGTTGTACTGAAACTCTTGATTATATACAACATAGAAAGTATACATGGGTATTACAGATATCATGGATGAAACACTAAAAGATAGATCAAGGGATTAATGGCTTCTCCAATTATACCTTGATATTGAATATAGCTTGATAGACATGTGTTTTTGCTCAAAAAATATACTAATAAATCCTTGTTAATATAATCCTGATTATTTGACATTGTACTGGCTAGTTTTGTGTCAACTTGACACAGCTGGAGTTATCATAGAGAAAGGAACTACAGTTAGGGAAATGCCTCCATGAGATCCAGCTGTAAGGCATTTTCTCAATTAGCGATCAAGGGGGGAGGTTCCCTTGTGGGTGGTGCTATCTCTGATCTGGTAATCTTGGGTTCTATAAGAGAGCAGGTTGAGCAAGCCAGTGGAAGCAAGCCAGTAAAGAACATACCTCCATGGCTTCTGCATTATCACCTGTTTTCTGACCTGCTTGAGTTCCAGTCCTGACTTCCTTGGTGATGAACAGCAGTATGGAAGTATAAGCCGAATAAACCCTTTCCTCCCCAACTGCTTCTTGGTCATGATGTTTGTTCAGGAATAGAAACCCTGACTAAGACAAATTGGTACCAGGACTGGGGTATTCTTGTGACAACCTGACCATGTTTTGGGGAGGACTGTGGAAGGACTTTGGAACTTTGTACCAGAAGATCCATTCTGTATTAAGAGATCTTTGGAATGTTGTGTAAGAGCTTGGAAGATAATGTTGAGAACAGTGCAGAAGGTGGAAGCCTGGCTTGTGTAATTTCAGAGGGAAAATTAAAGACTCTTTTCGGGGCCATTGCTATTTTGGATTGTGAAGATTCTGTGTTTCTGGTTAGCTGGAGCTGAAGAATCAGCCATGATTAACAAGATACCAGAACCACTAAAGAGAAGTCTTTTCCTTACTGGGACTATTGATGCTGGTTAGCTGGAGCTA
>NW_018391674.1:52938-58397 GCF_900095145.1 Mus pahari
TGTGTGCTACAAAGGGGATGGCTAGAGAAGTGACCCAAGCCCTTGGAAGAGCCCAGAAGATCATGAGTTGGATCCCAGACATTCGATGGTTGGAGATTGATTTTTGCTTCTGATTGTGACTGTACTCTGATATTTTTCCCTCTTGAAGGAAGTTTTTTAGTGAAGCTCACAGTTAAGAGACTTTTAATTGTAAAGTACTTTGTATTTTAAAAGATACTGGATATTTTAAAGGGATTGAACTTTTAATATATAAAGACTGTGGGACTTTTAAAGTTATTTAGATCTTTGGGATGAATAAGAACTAAGGGTTTAGGCTTACTAAGGATGTGTTTGTGTGTCAAGTTGACAAGGGATCAATTGTACTGGCTAGTTTTGTGTCAGCTCGACACAGCTGGAGTTATCACAGAGAAAGGAGCTTTAGTTGGGGAAATGCCCCCATGAGATCCAGCTGTGGGGCAATTTCTCAATAAGTGATCAAGGGGGAGAAGTCACTTGTGGGTGAGACCATCTCTGGGCTGGTAGTCTTGGATTCTATAAGACAGCAGGCTGAGCAAGCAAGCCAGTAATAAACATCCCTCCATGGCCTCTGTATCAGCTCCTGCTTCTTGACCTGCTTGAGTTCCAGTCCTGACTTCCTGGGTGATCAACAGCAGTATGGAGGTGTAAGCCGAATAAACCCTTTCCTCCCCAAATTCTTCTTGGTCATGATGTTTGTGCAGGAATAGAAACCCTGACTAAGACAACCCTGAAAATCAATAAAACTCAAAAAATATTCTTCTAAAAAGCTTAAAAAACCCTTTTAAGAAAACCCTAAAATTCTAAAAATAAATACACAAGATCACAAAAATGACCCTAAAACCTTTTTTTTTCTTTTTTTTGAGTTCTTCCATACTGAGTTTCTGTGTGTATCCCTGGCTGCCCTGAAACTCAATCTGAAGACCAGGCTGGCCTTAATTCAGAAATCGACTACCTCTACCTCCGAAGTGCTGGGATTAAAAGCATGGGTCACCACTGCCTGACAAATTTTAAAATCTTAAACCCCAAAATTAAAACTCTAAAATTTTTTTAAAAAATACTTTAAAACACTAAAAAAAAAGAAACCTTAAAAAAGGAAAACCCTAAAAATAAACCATAAGGCCTTAAAATAAATAAATAAATAACACATCCTAATATATTTAAAAAACCAAGACACTAAACATAGACTAAGACCATGAAAAACCAATAAAACCAAAAACGTTCTTCTAAACATCCTACAAAAACTCTTTAAATAAAACAGTAAAATTCTAAAAATGAGTACATAAGAACAGAAAAATGAACCTAAAATTATTTTATTTTGAGTCTTTCAAGAGTGGGTTTCTCTTTGTATCCATACCTATCCCGCAACTAACTCTGTAGACCAGGCTGGGCTTAAACTTAGAAATGGACTCTCTCTGCCTCCCAAGTAGTGGTATTCATGGCATGGGCCACCTCTGCCTGGCAACCCTAAAACTCTTAAACCCCCCAAATAAAACGCTAAAATTAAAAAAAAAATTCAAGAACACTAAAAAACAATACCTGAATTAACAATAAAACTCTAAAAATAAAACCTAAAGATTAAATAAAACCCCAAAAAACTAACACACTCTAAAATACTTCAAACACCCACAGAAAAACAGTAAACATAGACTAAAACACAGAACAATAAAAATAAAAAAAAATTCTTATAAAAACCCGATAAAACCCTTTATGAAAACCTTAAATTTATGAAAATAAATAAAAGGAAACAGTAAAAGGAGTCTAAATCTCTCTTTTTTTCTTTGTGTTTTTCGAGACTGGATTTCTCTGTGTATCCCTGTCTATCATGGTCTTAACTCTGTAGACCGGGCGGGGCTCAAATTTAAAAATCCATTCTCTCTGCCTCCCACATGATGGTATTAATGGAATGGGCCACTACTGTCTAGAAACCCTAAAAATATTAGGGCCGAAAAATAAAACACTAAAATTAAAAAAAAAAGAAAACCTCAGGAACACTTAAAAAATCACCAAAATAACAGTAAAACCTTAAAATTAAAACCTAAAATCTAAAAAACACCAAAATCCTAACACACCCAAAATACTCAAAAAATAAAAACCAAAAAAATAAAACACTAATCATAGACTAGAACCCTGAAAATCAATAAAGCTCAAAAACATTCTACTAAAAACCTACCAAACCCATTAAGAAAACCATCAAATTCTAAAAACAAATAGACAAGAACCCAAAAATGACCCTAAAACACTTTTTGGGGGGAGGATTTTTGAGAATGGGTTACTCTCCATTTCCATGGCTGTCCTGGAACTAACTCTGTAAACCAGGATGGGTTTGAAATTATAAATCCACTCTCTCTGCCTTGCAAGTTCTGGTTTTAAGGCATGGTCCACAACTTCCTAGCAACCAAAAATTCATAAACCCCCAAAATAAAACACTAACATTAAAAAAAAATACTCAAGAACACTAAAAAATTCCCTAAATTGACAACAAAACTCTAAAAATAAAACCTGAAGACTAAATAAAAAACCCCAAACACTAACACACCCTAAAATACTTCAAATACCCACAAAAACATTAAACATAGTCTAAAACCCTGAAAACCAATCAAACTCAAAAACATTATTATAAAAACCTGGTAAAGCCCTTTTTGAAAACCTTAAAATTGTAAAAGTAAATACAAAAGAACACTAAAATTAACACAAATCTCAGCTTTTTTTCTTTGTGTTTTTTAAGACTGGGTTCCTCTGTGTATGCCTGGTTGTCCTTGTCCTAACTCTGTAGACCAGGCTCGGCTCAAACTTAGAAATCCACTCTCTCTGCCTCCCACATGATGGTATTAATGGAATGGAACACCACTGCCTAGCAACCCTAAAATCTTAAAACCCAAAAATGAAACACTAAAATTAAAAAAAACATACTCAAGAACACTAAAAGAATCCCTAAAATAACAGAAATACCCTAAAATTAAAACCTAAAGCCTAAATAAAAAACACCAAAACCCTACCTAACACACCCTAAAATACATAAAAAGAAAAAAAAAACACTAATCATAGACTAGAACCATGAAAATCACTAAAACTCAAAAATATTTTTCTAAAAACTTACCAAGTCCATTAAGAAAAATATCAAACTCTAAATATAAATATACAAGAAAACAAAAATGACCCTAAAACTTGCTTTTTTTTTTCACTTTTTTGAGAATGGGTTACTCTTTGTATCCATGGCTGTCCTGGAACTGACTCTGTAAACCAGCATGGGCTCGAACTTTGAAATCCACTCTCTCTGCCTACCAAGTTCTGGTTTTAATGGCATGGTCCACAACTTCCTAGCAACCAAAAGCTCTTAAAACACCAAAATAAAACACTAAAATTAAAAAAAAATATTCAAGAACACTCAAATAATCCCTAAATTAACAATAAAATTCTACAAATAAAACCTAAAAAATATATAAAAACTCCAAAACACTAACACACCCTAAAATACTTCAAACACCCACAAAAAACCCAGTAAACATAAACTAAAACCCTGAAAACCAGTCAAATTCAAAAACATTCTTATTATAACCCGATAAATCCCTTTATGAAAATCTTAAAATTATAAAAATAAAGTATAAAGAACACTAAAATGAGCCTACATCTCTCTTTCTTTTCTTTGTTTTATTCAAGACTGATTTTCTCTGAGTATCCCTGGCTGTCATGGTCCTAACTCTGTAGACCAGGCTAGGCTCAACTTTACACATTCACTCTCTCTGCCTCCCACATGATGATATTAATGGAATGGGCCATCACTGGCTAGCAACCCTAAAAATAATAAAGCCCAAAACTAAAACTCTAAAATTAAAAAATATATATACTCAAGAACACTAAAAAAATCCCTAAAAAAACTGTAAAACCCTAAAAATTAAAACCTACAGCCTAAATAAAAAACAACAAAACCATAACACACCCTGAAATAATTGAAACAAAAAAAAAAGAAAGAAAGAAAAAAAGAAAAACAGAAAAAAAAACTACAAATCATACACTAGGACCCTGAAAATCAATAAAAATCAAAAACATTCTTCTAAAAACCTACCAAACACATTGAGATAATCATCAAATTCTAAAAATAAATACACAAGAAAACAAAATAGACCCTAAAACTCTTTATTTTTTTGAGTTTTTTGATAATGGGTTACTCTTTGTATCCATGGCTGTCCTGGAACTAACTCTGTAAACCAGGATGTGCTCGAACTTAGAAACCCACTCTCTGTCCCTCACACATCCTTTGTTTAATGGCTTGGTCCACAAGTTCTTAGCAACCAAAAACTTTTTTTTTTTGGTTTTTTCAAGACAAGATTTCTCTGTATAGCCCTGGCTTTCCTGGAACTCACATTGTAGATCATGCTGGCCTCGAACTCAGAAATCCACCTGCCTCTGCCTCCTGAGAGCTGGGATTAAAGGCGTGTGCCACCACACCCAGCTCCCCAAAATTCTTAAACTCCCAAAAATAACACTTAAAAAAATACTCAAGAACACTAAAAAAATCCCTAAAATAACAGTAAAACTCTACATTAAAACACAGAGACTAAATTAAAAAACGTAAAAACCCTAACACACCCCAAAATATGTAAAAAAATAAAAAAACCACTAATCATAGACTAGAACCCTGAAAATCAATAAAAAAAAAAAATCTTCTAAAAACCCACCAATCCCATTAAGAAACACATTAAATTCTAAAAATAAACACACAAAAACACAAAAATAACCATAAATCTCTTTTTTTTTCTTTTTTTTTTTTGAGTTTTTTCCTGGAACTAACTATGTAAACCAGGATGGGCTCGAACTTAGAAATCCACTCTCTCTGCCTGGCAAGTTCTGGTTTTAATGGCACGGTCCAGAACTTCCTAGCAACCAAAAACTCTCAAAACACCAAAATAAAACACTAAAATTAAAAAAAAGACTCAAGAACACTAAAATAATCCATAAATTAAAAAGAAAACTCTAAAAATGAAACGTAAGGACTAAATTAAACCCCCCAAACACTAACACAACCTACAATACTTCAAACACACACAAAAACACTAAACATATACTAAAAGCCTGAAAACCAATCAAACTCAAAACATTCTTAAAAAAACCCAATAAAACTCATTATGAAAAACTTAAATTTATAAAAATAAATAAAAAGGAACACCAAAATGAGCCTAAATCTCTCTTTTCTCTGTGTATTTCTCAATACTGTATTTCTCTGTGTATCCCTGACTATCCTGGTCCTAACTCTGCAGACCAGGCTGGCCTCAAACTGAGAAATTCACTCTCTCTGTCTCCCAAGTGATGGTATTAAATGAATGGGCCACCACTGCCTAGCAACCCTAAATATGTTAAAGCCTAAAAATAAAACACTAAAATTTTAAAAAAGTACACAAGAACACTAAAAAATTCCCGAAAATAACAATAAAACCCTAAAATTA